>NW_025110034.1:230797-240506 GCF_011392965.1 Frieseomelitta varia | reverse complement strand
AAAAAAAAAAAAAAAAAAAAAGAAGAAAAAGAAGCGGTTGTCCGTAGGTCCAATTAACTACGGTCAGATTTATCTTGACTAATGCGCGACACCGCCTCGGTGGTTTGGCGCTGGTTATATTCTGGCTAGTTTTATGACGCGACTCTCCGCGACCAGACCGCTTGTACGCATTATTTATGATTACAAGTTCACCATCTCTCTCTCTCTCTCTCTCTGTCCCTCTTTGTCTCTCCCTATCTCCCTCTCTCCCTCTCTCTGTGACTGACCTCTGGAAAACTGTAACCGAGCCCAGCTTCTCCTCTTAGTATCTAACACGGCCTCGAGATTCATTGCCAGCCAGGGGGCCAGAATAAAACGATTTCCCTCGTACGCACGCCGTTTTAATGAAATTCCAATTTACAAAATTGTTGATCACAAAGTAATTGGATGAAGGAAAAATCGCCGCCAGTTTGCTTCGCGTCTCCGCGAAAACGACAAAATGATAATTTCAGACGAGGCTGATTCTCGTGGAGTTTGCGCCAAAAATTGCGACAGTTTCATCGCTTCACTCGACAATTGCCGAAAGAGACAGTACCGATTGCAGCGATTGATTGTCCATCGACGAACGAACTTTTATTTGTGAGTGATTTTCAAACGTTGCCAGGTTCTCCACCAGACTCTCAGAATGATGAAACGAGAAACATTCACCATAGGAAGAAACTTTTGTTACGTTATCCTTTTTCGTGTGCGTTGAATTACACGTAGCAGAAATATCCGTGGTGCAGAAATACACGGAGCGGTACATCCGGATAATTTCATTCTCGTGTTCACTACGTGTTCTTCGATCATGCGTTCCATCTCACGGCGAGATAGATGAAAGACAGGGCGCGGCAGGCTATTTTACGACCGTGTAACGTTTGTCGAAGGGCGAACGAGATCGTTGATATCGCGAAATTGGTTCTTCTCTCTTTACTTATGGCGTTTTATTTGAACACGGGCACACGTGCCCGAGCCGATCGACGTGTTGCGTTATAAATTGAAAAGCACGGGGGCACGTGGCGATTGAAACCGCTGAAAAAAAAAAAAAAAAAAAAAAAAAAAAAAAAAGAAACGAAGACATACCGTGTGAAACGTACAAAGTACACATTACTACAGCAATTGTACCATTATTTAAGAATATATATCTCACAATGTATCAACAGCCTGACTCGATCTCCTTAGACGTTCTTTTCGGGTGAAACTTCCTGTCAGATGGAATCGAAAAGAAATTGATGATACAATCGATCGCTTCGGTATTTCTGAGAAAAGCTCGCGCTATAAAAACAGAAGAAAGAGAGCCACGGTATCGTTTCTCCAGTCTTTCTAAAAGGCGTCTAATAATTATCCACTCGAAGTGGATCGAAGAAAAATTGAAACAAGTTTCGCGGAGAAGTTGGCATCTCTGACAGCTGATGATTCGCGCGCGGGTGTGCTCGAAAGAGAGAGAGAGAGAGAGAACAAAAACGAGCGGCCACCGCTCGGAAATATGGAACGGAGGAAAACTTTGATCCAACGTTATTACCTTCTCGAGGTGGAGTCTCGTTTTTAACGTAATATCAGGCTCGAGAGGAGAGACGACAAAGCAGAGGAGAGGCCGCCGCGCCCTCGAGATTCCCCGAATCCCGGAGCCTCTCTCCTTCGTTCCTGTATTCTCTCTCGTGCAGGCTGGCCGCGAACGCAACGCAAACGCGCGGATCGCGAGACGAGATATCCGCTCGATATCGCCGACTCGACGAACCTCGTTCGATCCTCCGCATAAATTTCAAGAAACGAAAGAAAGGACACTTTAGTTTCGATTTCTCGTCCGTCTCGCGAGCCACCGCCGGCGAGTTTTTTCCATTGGACCGCGCCCAAGCAATTTCATCACACACGATCCATCACGTTAATTTTCAAACGTACGATCGTCAAACGCTGCACCTTGAATCGACCGTGCGCGCGTTTACATTTTCGAACGCGAACACATTTTCGCGTTGGAGCTTCGCTCAGGTTTTACCAATCGGTGTTTTATAATAAGTTGTAACGACAGCGATTTGGTAACTGGCTCGCGGACCGTAACGAGTGACCGTAACCGTATAGACAATAATTTCGTCGCTTTCGTTTTCTTTCGAAAAACTCATGTCGGTGTGATGTCACTGGTGTAGTAATCAAAGTTGTCATTTGTTTTACCTGGGTACACATCGAAACACACTCGAAATTGAGATAATGTTGCAATTTTGGGACAAAAGATTCTCGACGTGCGCGGCATACCAGCGCAACGAGGTTAAATTGCTCCGTGTAATAATTGAAGACTCCAGACTTCGTTTAAAGTAGATCCAATACGAGCCGGTTGAATATTTCACCTTTCCGAGTTATTCTAACGTAAGCTGGCTGCATATTTCATTTCGTTTTAAATTACTTCTACTACCAATGAGAATTTCACATTTTTGGTCATAAATTTTTTGCATATTTGGCATATTTTGACGTACGACGACTGAATATTTCATTACACTAGTTGTGTTAACATGAAGCAGTCGAATATTCCGACTCGAATTCTCGAATTAATACCAGCTGCAACCTTCGAATGGACGATTTTCCTTCCGTACGTTGAAAAGACGAACGAAACTTGATGAAATATTAATTCCATCGTCAAATTTTACTTTTCAATGCCCCCCCCTCCCCCTCCCCTCAAAAAAAAAAATCTCCTCTCGCTTTTCTCGCAGTCAAACACCACGATTTCACGAAATATGAAAAAGAGGAAAAAAGAAGGGAAAAATCGGCGTACTTACAACACGCAGCGGTGAACTATTCGTGCAAGGGTTAATGGGTTAAGCACGCGCACGAGGGGGTAAAAGGGGGCGAGAGAGTTATCGAAACCTCTTTGTACGCTGGTAATCGATTGGTTAACCGATAATCTTCGTTCGAGCGCAGATGCATCGTAGCGGCGACCGGCTATTTGAATCTGTAGACAAACAGGGAACGGGAAGGAAGTATATCGTGAAAGTTGGAAAACAGATTTACCTCGCTGATCGCCGATATCCGATCCTGAACGCTCGTTTCTCGGTAAATACCGCGAGCAACCCGAAAGAATCAACGCGGTGATTCCTTTTTTTTCCTCTCTCTCGATTTTCCTTCATCTTCGACGCGAATAAACACCACCGTAGAAAATCTTCGCGTAATTGAGAGCGCGTCGCAGCGAAGGGAGAGAATGCGTTGTTGATACGTAATCCAGGTGTTTACTTGATTAAAAGTAATCCATTACAGGGAGTATCGGTTGACAGGATCGCGGCGGAGAGTACCAGCCACGGTGGAAAGTACATCGAATACGCGTCGAAATTGGAAAAATTAAGTTAATTCTCGATTAAACAAACGATATCGCTCCAACTTGTTATTGTTACAAATTACACGCGCGTAAAATTCTGAGAATTTCACTATCCGCCAATCGGAATAGGGTTCCGTGTGTCAAACGATACTAAGGATTATTAACCGTGATGTTAAATTAACTTAACAGTACGTACGTAATACGATATTTAACGAAGTTTATTAACGCAGTCATTAATGAACTTCGTGTTAATTACAACAAATGCAATTATTAGTAAAACAAAGGAGAAAAAGATCGCTGTTTAATGCTAAAGATTATTATTAACCGTGATGTTGAATTAAATTAATAGCACGTGCAGCGTGATATTAATGATAATACGAAGTTTATTAATACAGCTATTGATGAACCTCATACTTTGTATTAATTGAAACGAATACAATTATCGATAGACTTCGTACGATCGTCGCGTTAATAAAGATTATTGGCAGTTGTCGAAATCTGTCATGATGAAAAACTAACAATTGTCGCGGCAAAAATGAAACAGATTCAAAGTAAATCCTAATCGTGAGGACGTCGGGAGTAATGTGAAAGTAATTTTGTTACACTAAAGTTGACAGCATCTCGCGACTGCCAATTTTCTCGGTAGCTCTGTAACGAGTCCTCGTCTAATCGAACGCGAAACAGAGAAACACACGGAACTGGACAAATTTATGATTCACGCACTCTGATAATAAACGCTAAACTGATCGACGCGTCCAGCCAAATAACGAATTAACGCATTACACTACAACGGAAACGATTTCGACGCGTTTTAATCCGATTGCGCCCCAATACGATTACGATTTTAATCGAATTAGCTCGCTACGTAATAAAGCCATTCGCGTAGCGAGAAATATCGGGCGCGGTGGGAGGGCTGGTACAGAAAGAGAAAAAAAGGGAAGTAGGAAAGAAAAAGAAAAAGAGTAACAGAGAGGGAAAAGGAACGAAAGAATCGAAAGGGGGATGGATAAAGGTTCGCTACGTTGAGACGTGCATGAGCCCGCACGTGTGTACATATGTGCGTGTGTATGTGTGTTACATGTGTGAGATGCGGTTTTCGCGTTACACAGCCGCCGAGCGAAACCGTTACGAGATTACAGGCTGCTGCGAGTTCTCGCGATTTCGAGACGGTTATTTGGCCACGTAATCTGCGAAAGTGCCGACGTTGGTTGGAATTTTCCGACGAAGAGGGACAGACCTCTGGCTGTGGAACAAAGAGAGAGAGAGTGAAAGAAAGAGAGAAAACAGAAGAAGAGCTGGAGGAAGGGGGCGAGGGGTGGGCGAAACGCAACGGAGAATGTGGAAGGAGGCAAGGGAACGATGGTAACGGTAATTATTTTCCTTTCTCGGCCTGTAACTGCTCAACCCACGAGGTAACGGCGTTCGAGCACAGCGCTTTTCGCGGATTAATTAAATCGTTCGCGGAACGTTCGCCGAACAAATACCTAGCTACCTTCTCCGACACAGAGGAGAGAGAGAAAGATAGAGAGAGAGAGAGAGAGAGGGAGGATAGACGAAGTCGTGAGAACGGAAACTGCAAAATAGAAAACAAATTCGACCATCGACCAAGAACTTTCGAGACGAGCGTTCTCCCTCTCTCTCTTTTTGTCGCGTTCGCTGCTCCCTCCGTTCACTTTGTCTCGAGGGTTGAACTTTCGCTGGCGGATTTGCAGATTTTCGCACGGCCCGATTTTATGGCACAATCGAGAAGAAGATAATCACGTAACGAATAGCGCGAAGAAGCGTATGAAATTTTCAGATTTTCGCGAGCGCTCGAATAAAAAAGAAAGAACAGAGAGAGAGAGAGAGAGGACGAAGTTTTTTTCATATTGATCCACGCTCTTTTTTTTTTTAATCATCCGTAATTTTCTGCGTTTCGAAGCTCGTAATCGAACGCTTAAATTTCGCGGTTCTTACGGAAAAAGAAGCGAAAGGAGAACGAAGGATAGATAGAAACAAGGTGGCAAGCTTTATCTCGAAACGGTTACCCTAAATCGTGGATCTCATCGAAACGGTCCGCTTTCGACCCCCACATCTCGCCTCGAAGCGTTTTACTTTCAGCCTTCGTATCGAATCTACGACCACCGAGATTCATGTTCTTATCCGGGAATCGTGGTCAAGGGAATATTGCGATTTTTCTCTTCGAAGAGAGAGATCGTTGGAAAGAACGTCCAACGTGCTGTTGCTCGTGTAGCATCGAGAATACCTGATACCTTTATTGAAAATCTCGATCCTCGCCGAGTACCGAGATTTGTTAATTTATCATTTGATCGATCGCTCGAATAATTTTCCGATCTTGTGCTGAACGTTTCGTAACTTTTACATACGCTTGCACGTACGTTTCGAACTTGACCAGTACAATCACGATCGTTTGATCGTGTCAGTGTTGACGAAAGATTTATTAATACACTGATTAATTGTTCGAATGATTTTCTAGTCCTGTAACTTTCATACACGCTTGTAGACTCGTTTCAAACTTGACCGGTACAATCACGACGAACGATTTATTAACTGATACATTAATTGATTGAACAATTTTCTAATCTCGTGACTTGCAAATTGCGTTTTAAGCTTGACAATCACCATCATTTGAAAGATAAAAATATTCAAGCTACTTCTGCTTATAAAAATCACTTAGTCAACGCGAAGATAATAAGTCGAAAGACGCGAAAGGAGAAATCCTAAAAGGAGAATGGCGAACGCCAGCGAAAGAGCCGAAATTTCGAAGTAATTAAACCGAGAGCGATAATGAAAAGCCACGGTTGAAAATATTTTTTTTTGTCTGGTAACGCATTACCTAATTGGCGTTGCGCGAGTGTTGTGAACGATCGAATCGCGGTGGATCCTCGGGCTTTTGATTCACCTCCTCCATCGAAACGTGTCGTTGCGCCGCGTTGAAGTTGCCAGGTTCGCATCACGGTCAAATTACATTAGCGTCCGCGAAACGGCAAACTTCCTCTCTCTCTCTCTCTCTCTCTTTCTCTCATAAACTCGTCGGGGTTACCCGGTGTCGGAATAACAATCGGAGATCCTTGGGATAACGACGGGAACGAGGCTCGAGCGTGTCTCGAGCTGTGTGTGCCCAACAGCCAGCCAAGCGACGACCGAATGCGGATGCATAGCCCTGCAAACGAAGGAACGAACGAACGAACAAACGAACGAACGAACGGAGGAGGACACGTACGGGAAATGACTATGCGCCCGCGTTTCTGAGAAATCGCTAATGGAGATTGTACCTCTATCCAGTAACTCGTCGCTAAAATCCCCTGGGACGTAACTGCTCGCAAGATTCCTATTTCCGGGAACAACCGAGAGAGGCATCTCTCTCTCATTCTCTCGCCTCCGCTACTCAGCTCGCGAGTAATTCGAAAACGCGCTCTAAATAAAACCAGTTCGCGTATCCTGAACGGTAATTTCGAAGCCCCGGGTCAGGCTAGATAACGAAAAATCGATAAAGTATTTTAACCGACTCCCCTCCCCTCCCCTCTCTCTCTCTCTCTCTCTCTCTTTCTCTTTTCTGCCCTTCCTCTCTCTCTCCCTCGAGTATCCTCGATTATTACCTTGTTATCCATGCGTCTATCTACGCTCCCATCTATATGAGCTCGCGCCGCTGTAAACTAATTAGAAATTTTCGGAACCTAACGCTATTCCGGTGGATTGGTGTGCACAGAGCGGCGCGTTGGGATAAATTTCTTGACTGGTCGTTTGAACGAGGGAAACTCGTCGGTTTCTCGTGTGATTAGATGGATCGGTGGAGTTAAAAGTGCGAATTCCAGTGATGGTAGTCGCGTATATCTCAGACACGAGACGTTTGAACGATTGTGAAGAGCTTGTTCGGCGATTCACTATTTTTATTATTCTAACCATTTCTGCTCTCGAAGTTTTTCCATCTTACATCAGTGTCCATCGTACGTAGAATCCTTTATATAGAGAGAATTTTTAATACACTGATTCTCTACTGATTCATCCTTCCTCGTATGATAATCAAGCAACTGGACGAGTTAACAAATTCTAAAAAAAACATCACGAGGGTATCTACAGCACTTTACAGAAATTGTTGAATCTTCTATCAGTATTTATCGTACATAGAATCTTCTACATATATAGAATACAACAAGGTGTTCTACATATATAGAATACAACTCTCAATATATAGAATAAAGTCTCGTTAGAATTTCAAAAATTTATTACAAAGGCAAATGAATAGACATACAAGTTGAAATTACTACAAAATGAGTCTTGTGCTTCGTGCAACTAATGGGGCCCACATAGAGGTGTATTAAATGAGGCAGAAAAGAACTTAAATATATACGTCTCATTTTGTAATAATTCACACTTATCTGTCTTTTCATTTGCCTTTCTAGTAAATTTTTGAAATTCTAAACAGACTTTATGGACATCATTGATTCTCTACTGATCGTACCTTGTATAATAATCAAGCAACTGGAGGAGTTAATAAATTCTATAAAGAAAAACATCGCGAGGGTATCTACAGAAATTGTTCAATCTTCTATCAGTATCCATCGTACATAGAATCTTCCATATATATAGAATACAACAAGGTGTCCATAAAATCTCTTTAGAATTTCAAAAATTTATTACAAAGGCAAATGAATAGACAGACAAGTCGAAATTACTACAAAATGAGTCTTGTGCTTCGTGCAACTAATGGTGCCCACATAGAGGTGTATTAAATGAGGCAGAAAAGAACTTAAATATATACGTCTCATTTTGTAATAATTCCCACTTATCTGTCTTTTCATTTGCCTTTCTAGTAAATTTTTTAAATTGTAAACAGACTTTATGGACATCATTAATTCTCTACTGATCGTACCTTGTATAATAATCAAGCAACTGGAGGAGTTAATAAATTCTATAAAGAAAAACATCGCGAGGGTATCTACAGAAATTGTTCAATCTTCTATCAGTATCCATCGTACGTAGAACCTTTACGTACATAGAATTTTTAACATATCGATTCTCTACTGATCCTTGCTCGTGTGACAATGAAACGACCGGCAGAGTTAACAAATTCCTCGGTCGTGATTCTGAGAAAACATCGCGGAGCGATAGCAAACGCGAGGGAGTGTATATCTGCAGCGTTTCGTCGGAGAAACGAGCGTCGGTCGGGCGTGCGCGCACAGCCCCGGAATAGTTGATCCAGTGGATTTAGCAGGTTGTAACCGGCGAAAGAGCAACGGGGCGCCACAGGAAGTGCATTAGGCGGCGTTCCACCTTGGCGAAGCCACTCGAAGTGGCTTCTTCGCCAAGTCGAACGGGCACAGTCTTCGCCGCGATGCGGTCGTACGTAGCAGAGAGAGGGTGGAAAATGCGCGCAAAGGATGCATATATCTATACACGCGAAATATCTCTCGCGGCTTGAACGCGTGCTCGAGACGTTGGATTCGACACGCGAGACGCCGAAATGGGCCGTGCTCCATTTGTCTCTGATTGAAACACTGGGAGAGGATGATATCGAGGAGAAAAGCTGCGACAAAATCAAAAATCACGGGCCTAGTTCGATGATTTGTAACCTGCACGATTGCTCGAAATTCGCAGTTTGCTCGAGAACCGAAGAAATGGAACAAATATCAAATTGCGTTATTGTTGTTGTACAATGTGTTGTTATATTATTATAATATGAATTTGATATACAATAAAATGTATTGTTATACTGTTTAAATAATTTATGTTACTATTATTATTATTATTATTATTATTATTATTATTATTAATTGCACGTGCAACTGAAAGATTTCATTATCTACGAGATGAATAATTCACGTCATTTTGTGTTCAATTCTATTACGTTTAATTTCACTTCGAGTTTTAAACTGTCGGGCAAAGTGAAGTTAAAACGAAGAATTCGGTGATTCGAGTAACTATGACTGACAATGGTACCAGTCGGAAGAGTTAAAAATAAAAGTGTCTATTCGTTCTCCGAGTTGGGAAACCGAAGCGATCGTTCCGGGGTTGTTAAACGAATAACTCCGGCCGCATTAGTAACACGTAAACTCTATTAGAATAATAGAGCTCGGCTCGGAACGCCGGCCGCAACTCTTAATTTTTCCGAGAAATTCCAATTTTCAATCCTTATTACTTCGCGATGCATAATGCCCAATTGTTGCGAGAAGTGAATTACGCCAACTACGATTAACTTCTGTCTTCTGGTATTTTCTCAACCGGTTCTTTGATCCTTCGTTAAGGGTGGCGACGTGATGAAACACTCGCCAACGAATCGAACACGCTGCTGCAAAAGAATTCGCAGTGACCAAAAATTGGATTTTCACAAATCTGGAAATCGCCAGTACGTTCTTTTTTTGTTTTTCTTTTTTTTTTTTTTTTTTTTTTTTG
>NW_025110034.1:209045-230579 GCF_011392965.1 Frieseomelitta varia | reverse complement strand
TTTTTTTCTGTTTTTTTTTTTTTTTTTTCGTTCTGCAAACGTTGTATATCTGGCGATCGCGTTTATAATTTTGCTCGGCGATATTCCGAGGCGAGGGAACATCGCCGTTTCATTTATCAAATCGTCATAAACGCGATACGGTATCTGGAAACTGGCGGACGTTTCATAGTGACTCGAACGATCCATCCATTGTCTCGATTCCTTTCAGCACCTGTCGCTTACGGATTCGTATCATTCTCTTTCACCGGTGAAAATGATCGCGCGCACCACCTGCACCATCCTCTCTCACACTTTCTCCCTATCTCTTCCTCTCTCTCTCTCTCTCTCTCTCTCTCTCTCTCTCTCTCTCTCTCTCTTTTTCTGCACACTGATGCTCTTCCAACACTTTTTTTTTCCATCTCCACGGCTCTCACGGCTGCTTCTCATTTCCATCGGATGACCAATCGAGTCACTTTTTTCGTTCGTTCATTGTCCGGCCAAGAGAATATTCGGTCGGGCCGAAATATACGCGCGGCGCGCTAGATGTGAAAAGAAGCAGCCGGATTGAAGGAATGCGGGTACCATTCGCTCGTAATGAATTAGGTTCTTCGCTATCTCGCGGGATAATTAACCGTCCCAATCAACATTACGTTCTTTCTCTTCTCGAGGAATCTTTTCGCGAAGAAGCGCGATAAATCCTTCGGAGAGGAGACAGGTGAACTTTCGAAATTTTTAATTACAAACTTTCACTCGAACCAAGTTCATCGTGTTACTATAAAATCGAAATGTGGCTGCACGTAGTCGAGTTTGACTTAATAATAGGTATTCAACAATAAGCTCTTGCGCTGGAATGACGTGCCACGCACGTCGAGAATTCTTTGTTCCAAAATTGTAATATTTTCTCAGTTTCAAGTGTATTTAAGTAAATACGAAACAGGCAAAACAAGTAATAAAATTATTACTTCTCGATGATTAATAAATCTGTACAGTGATGTCGTACCGACGAGTTCAAAAAGAAAGGCGGCGAAATTGTTGTTTACGGTTTGGTCACTCGTTATGGTCCGCAATCAGTTGCCAGCGCGAGTGTGGTCAACTTGAATCGCATACGAGTCCTGTTCGAATCGCGCCAAGTAATAAATTCTACTTCTCGATATTACTTTCGATACACTATCGGGAAACTATCGTTCTTCATCGACGATGGAGACTACACCTTTCGCATAACGTTGTAAAACTCTCTGTCGATTGATTGAGACTACCTCGTTGATTAGTCGAGACTTTGGTTAACTGCTTGACCGCCCGCGAGTTTGCATGATAATTTTCTACACTCGAATTGTCAAAAGAACGCGGACGTTCGAAGAAACAATACAGATTAAATCGCATTCTCGCGCTCTCGCACATTCACGTTCGTCCTATAATCGCGCGATCCTGCAATTCCACTTGCACGCTCGAGTCGCCGTTTCAATTAAGCGCGATCCGAATTGCAGAATATTTATCGCGAAATGGACACACACACGTCGAACGAACGGACCTCGGTCGTCTTACGTTTGTCGGCTCGTTTGTCACGAATTCACAGGCTCGTAACACAGTTCGGGAACACAGTTGGACCCGGAGAGCTTGGGCGCGGTAATATCTGGCTGGCGAATCCGGTTGATCCAGCGGGACGAGTCGGAATCTGGCGTAGGGTAGCAATAATAATGATTAACGAGCGGAGTGGCACGGTAAAGGGTGCCACGTCGAGAGAAAGAGACCGAGAGGGTTTAGTATTCGTCGTATTGGAGTAACGAGAGAGAGAGAAGGAGAGAGAGAGAGTAGAGTTGGCCGCAATGACTCGACTGGTTCGCACGGACCTCGCGCGTGGCGTGGTTCCCGCCTCCCATTCGGCATGCTCCAGGGCACGGTGTTCCGAAACGTGTTGGTGGAAGCGTCCTGTGTCGAAGTATGGCCACGCATACGTACGCTCCCGTCGTGTTTCCATAAGTATGAGAAACCCGGTGTACGTGAACCCAACGGGGGGTTCTAAGTCAATTCCGGGCAAATTACCTGGGCAAATTCGCCGGGAATTTGCAAAAATTTGATTCCAACCTCGCGGAGAATTGAACGCCAAAGTTGATTAACCGATGGATGGTTCTACTGGCTCGATTACGTACGGCGAGTGAACTCTTCTTTTGTTGGAAATAGCTTTCTATGAATTATTACACAACGTGTAACAACGTGTAACAACGAGTATTCGAGCCTTCCATTGGGACACTGAACGATCAAGATGACCAGTTTATGATTTTTGTTGGAAATTTTATAAACTCCTTTGCACTCGACTGTTCATTCTAAGGAGACGTCGAGCTTCCTTTTTTTTTTTTTTTTTGTTTATAACGAATGTAAATACACGTTTGGATATAATAGTTCAACAGACACTGAGTGAAAGCTGTAATAACGATGTTAGAATTTCAGAAGAAGAAAGTCTCGAATAATTCGCGTAAACTAAATTTCCTCATTGCCTCTTAAGGTAGTTTACGAAATGACAGAGAAAAAAAATTTCTTTTTCGAAGACTGAAAGTATTGTACGTATCGTTAACTCTTATGTACTATAGTTGCAGTTCTAAAAAGCCATCCACAATGCACTTTAAGTCAAAACGATATCACATGTCGGAAAGATATCGGCAAAATTTCATGCCAAGTACCATTTCAACAGCATTTGTTATTCTCAATGCTGTATCATTTTATTTCAAGTGATGCCAGTTTCCGATACTAAAAAGCAAACGGTCGAATGTAAAGCAGAAAATAATTTTTCGTTCAAACGTACACTTCGACATCTCTTGGATGGAAACTTTACGTTTCGATCGTCGGTTGTTCCAGCGTTAACCCACGCATTAACGCACGCACAAGAGCGTGTAAGTAGAAACGTCGACTACGAGTCAGACCGCGACGTGCTTCGACTTCAACTTCGTTTTGAACTCTGCTCGAACACGCAGACACAAATTTCAAAAAAAAAAGAAAAAAAAAAAGGAAAAACAACGAAATTATCGTTACTCCACCGGCGTTTAATTAAATGAAAGTTTAATTGTCAAAGGGTTGCCGAGTCTCTCATTCAGCCTCTCCTCCTCTCCAGAGCTTCCACAGCTCGATTCGTCAGGGTTTGTCTTATTCAACGGAACTTTCGCAAACTTCGGCGCGAGAGTACACGCGGAGAGAAAAGGGGCGCGTGTACGACGACGATGAAGACGGGGGCGGTGTGTAGCGTGACGTGGCGCGGTGTGCGCTGTCGCGCGCTTATGTACGTGTGCCGTGGAACGGTGAGGGCGCGTGTATGCGCGGAGTCCTGGCCACGGGTGGGTAGTAGGTAGTCGAGGTCTTGGATCGATCGGCCATTCGTATGGTAATGTAAGCAACTACCGGACCGAGCTGCTTGCCAGACCCGAAGACCCTGTCCGCTAACCAGCGTCGCTGCTGCAATGTCGAAGAGAGAGAGAAAGAGAGAGAGAGAGAGAGATAAGGGGAGGAAAAGGGAGAGGCAATCCGGGACTCTCTGTGCTCGTTGTCCGCGCGGTGGAGCGAGGCGGAGCAGGGCGTAACGCGCGACCTGACCGAGAGAGAAGAGAGAGAGAGAGAGAAGCGAAGAGAAGAGAAGAGAAGGATGTGGAGAGATGCGAGGTTCGACGATATCTACGGTTCGTCGATCGCCAGGCAACAGGGGATACCAATGAGAGGAAGTCAGGAAACGAAACGATATGATCTATAGTGGTAGCTTGTCGGAATGATTTCGGCCCCGGCAGCCGGATAAATCCGATCCATCCGGTGGCACGCGTTTCCGCTTTAGGCTACGATCCGTGCGGTTGTACTGCGGATGATTATACGATCCTGTGTGTGAGCGAATCAAACGCCTTGACGTTTCGGGATTTCCTACACGAATCAGACGTGCGCAATCTGTATATTGTAACATTTTTCTTTTTTTTTTTTTTTCGAATGATCTGAAATCAGTCGTGCTTCGTCAGGCTAGAAATCTCTTCCGCTACTGTGACGTTGTTCGCGTGTTGGCAAGGAGAATAGAAGCCGTGCTTCGTACGATCTCGAAAAGTTTGCGATGACGGTACGTAGAAGAGGAAATCTCGGCGAGGACCGAGAGTGCACACGGTTCGAGAGCGAACAACAACCCCCATTCTCCGGGTAGCCTCGAACAGAACCGTTCATCGATCCGACGTTGCGTTCGCGTATCATAACCCCGAGATTGTCGGGTTTACGATTGCGGGTAAGTTTCCCGCTTACGACCCGGAAGCTAGGCGACGAAGCTACGAAGACGGTTGCCAACGCGTCGAGCAATAGAGAGAGAGGAGATGGGAGTGGAGCGAGCTGTGTGTAAAGAGAGTCTTGGAACGCGATCATTGGAGGCGAGCTGTGTGCGGGGAAAGCAACCGACGCTGGAACGAAGTTATCGCGGCAAAGTGCACGGTAACGCAGTTATCCTTCACAAAGCGCCCCATCTCCAGTCCCCCATTCTCGATCGACCGTTGTTCTCCCTTTCGGAAGCTTCGGCCCTGTAACGGCCACGTTTCTCCTCTCCGATCCGATAGTTTTCGCGGATACCGACGATTGATCGGACACCGAACAATAGATACCCCCTTTTCTTTTCCGGGGGCCATCCCGCCTCGGAAAATATTTACAAACTCTCCTCTTTCTCTCTGCTGGCGTGTCCCTCGTGGCCACTTGCCTCTTCTTCTCTCTGTTCTCGATCGAAGCACGATACACGAGAAAGAGAGAGAGAGAGAGAGAACTGTGAAAGTGAAACTACAAGCGTATCCGAAACTTGAAGCTACAGAACCAAGAATGTGTGACAGAAAAATAACACAGTGATACACGTAGATTCCATAATTCGCGGAACGGAAGCAACTAACTATGTCGCCGAGACGATCCGTACTTTGATCCGATTTCCATTTGAATAAGTCCGCAGTCGAAATCGCGGAGATATTGAGAAACGGGAACATGCGTGTTTAAAAAGAGACGAAAGCTCCTCGACGAATAATATCGATCGGTGATACTGAATCTTCCGCCTCGTGCGAGAGTTACGCGTCGCGACCGCTCTCTCGAGACCTCATAACCTTTCTCGAACCTTCCTCGCTTTCGGCTTCTTCGCCCGGAGGTTAATGAAAGATTCATGATCGGCCGCGCGGCCTCTTAATTTAACTTTCCGATTCCGTGGCCCCTAAAGCTTTCTCGCGTGCCGAAAAACCACCATCGACCCGCTTGGCTTCCTGGCCCCGCTGTGAATCACTATTATTTTTCCCACTGGCTTAAAAATTCTCCTCCCCTCCCCTCCTCCCCACCGATGAAACGGCCGAGATTAGAAAATCTGGTAATTAACCTGCTCTAACGGTGAGAGGGGAGGCTGGACAGAAGTGCGGAGGGGGAAGGAGAACGCGAAAAGTACTCGCGTATTTCTCTCTGTGGGTCGACCACTTAACCGAAAACTTTGTCACTTAGAAAGTTTCCCGCCGCTATCGAGATCCCGGCGTGCTCCCGGTTGCCGGTACATTAATTACGTTCGTTCGTAGAAAACCGGTCATTCTTAATCGCTCGGCTATATCGGGGTAGTTTAGAATTTTCCGCTATTCTTGCTAAATCATCGAGCGTCGTCGGATTGCGGGCGAAACCTACGAAAGATAGAGAGAGAGAGAGAGAGAGAGAGAGAGAGACAGCGAGCAACGAAAGAGGAACAGGGGTTGTACGAAGAGGCACACACAGAAGCCGAGAATTTTGAGGAACAATCTCTACCAATTTCGCTGGGAAATCTGATTACACGCCGCTTCGCCCGCTTGTAAACTGGATACGTAAAATTAATTATCGCGGCGCTGCGAAGGCGTTGCCCTCTTCCTTCGTTGGCAGAGGGGGGGGAGGGCGCGAAGAACAAGGACAAAACCACGTGGCAGATGGAGGACGAGGAAGTCGGCTAATACGGTCTGGAAATTATACTTGCTGGCTTTGCCACAGCACTGACTGACTGACTGACTGACTGACTAACTGACTGGCTGGTTGGTCGCGAAAGATCTTCCCTATGTCGGCATGTCAATTACGACGCCAGCCACCGGCGAATTTTACCGGTTGGTTTTAGACTAACTGACTTACGGAGCGTGTACGAAGGACAGGCAGACGTTACGGGGCGAGGGAGGAAGAGGGAAATCGCTGATGCGAACGGTCTCTAACCTCTTTTCTTCCGGCGCCCGGAATCGGAGGGGGAGGGAGGGAATCGTTTCGAATCGTCTCGTGTCGCTTCATCTTCTCGCGAGACCGAGTCGTTACTCTCTCCTCATTCGTCCGTCCTCTCGACTCGTTCCGTTTCGAAAGGGCGAGGTTCGAGTTTCGCACCGCGATACGTCCAATTACCGCCATCTTGTCGGCAGTTTTCAATCTCGGAAACTCTCAACTACGTGTCAGAATGGAATTATCGATATTTAGAAATTTCGCGTGGAAGAAATTAATTGGTGGGATCAAATGTAAACGGGGAACAAAGGCCAAAGATCGTTTCAACAGGAACGGCGATTCGGAACGAAGCACGCCGTGGATCGTTTACGTATTATTTCATCCTTGAGGGCTGTCACTGAAATGAAAATTTCATCCCGCTCGATTATTTTGATCACGTAGATGTTTCAGCAGTAACTTTAATTTACTTTTCACGTGATGTCGAATTACAATGTGTTTGTCACGAATGTATGACTACGTATAATTCGCGAAATTATAATAAAAATTTCGTGTCGTTTCAATTACACGAATCGTGAAATTTGATGACCGGTATGAAGAAAATTTTATTTCAATTTCACGGCACACGGATATCACCGAAAAACCAGAAAGAATTTCAATTTTCCTTCATTATTCCCAATTATTGTTTGAATCTGACTGTGCAAAGTTCTCAATAGCAATTATTAACTCACTACACTCAGTGGAACCACTCGGTAATAATTTAAACGCAAGTTATTTAATTTTGGGATTTTGATCTCTGGCGGAAACGCGTGACAAAATAGAAATACCGCCATTAATAGTCATTCATTCGTGGCCCAGCTGTTAGCGAGTGTGCGTGTTGAAGATGACGATAAATTACTGGCAAAACAAACGGGAAACAAGGGTCGGAGCGATCGGTAATTTCGTTGGTGAAAAACCACGTGGCGTTCCGGTGACCATTTTTCGACAATTACTCGTCCATTCTGAAACTGGTAGATCGGCGTATACCTTTTCGAGAGTCCGATCGTGCGACGAGGCTGGCTCTCGCCACGCTGTCCCGCGCGATTACCCCTTTGTAAACTAGGCTTCGTTCGCGTACGCAGAAAAACCGATATGCATCTTGTTCCCTCTGGCAGATAGGTGCATTTATCGCGATGTTGCCGGCCCGGTCGTTCGACGTGGAACACGCGCGCGTCCCTCGATGAGCGAGGTAAATCGCGTTTGCCCGAACAATTCCAAGGAACGGGCGAGAGCGAATGGTTTTTCGCTGGTGATTTTCAACGCCTGTCCGATATTCCGCGTGTTTTGAGCGATGGAAAAACGCGTAAGAAAGCGTCGAGGGGTGAAAGAAAGAGGGAAAGTAGTGGACGTTGAATTGGAAATAACTCTGAGCTTTCCACATTTTAAATGCTCTCGCCCGTGAGTAAAGCTGATGAAGAAGAGTCTGAACGATTTTATTTTATTTAGCAACTTTTATCGAATAAATTTTACTAAGCATACATGGGATATTACGTATGGTATGTACGGTACGCGTTACTAGTTTCTATTTCCACTCTTATTTATCGCGTCTATTTTTTTCTTCGCAATTTCTCTCTTCGCGGTACACTTCGCAAAAAACGACGGTAATTCGATTAACATTGTAATTATCATTGAAATATCAATGTTAATTAACGAAACATCGTATATAATAATATACGCAGCCAACAACGCGTAATGAAACATCGTGAACATTTACGCGCGTAGTAGTGTGTTTAGTAGATAATAAAATTTCTGATTAAGTTCGATTTCACCAAAAAAGAAAAAAACCTAGAACGATTGATAGTCCCAAGAGGCGGTTCAAACTCGATGGCTGCGAAAGAAGAAGAAATCAGGCGTCCCAGAGGAGAGGCATAAATTGCCGGATTTTCAGATTCATCGAACGCGATCGGGAACAATCTCTTTCCCAGCCGGTCCGAAGTAGTAAACACGGTTTATGGACAGCCGTTATTCCAGCGGCCAATATAACGCGTCGTAGCTCGTCTCTCGAATATAATCTAAAATTCGTTCGTGGCACAATTTCAACATCGGGCGGCGATCGATATTAAAGTCCATTAAACCGGTAACCCGCGCTAACGGGTTTCAGTCGCCGGTGTCTGACCCGTACGCGGGTTGTTCCACTCGACGTCGTCTCACCCCCGCCGCCCTCTGGACGCTGGTATTAAGTAGTAATCTCCAGGCATGATCGGACTGCGTTCTGCCGTCCCGATAAAACCGACTAGAAAAAATGAACCAACCGGCGGCGGTGGTGGCCGAGTCTCGCGCGCTACTTTCCTCTATTACCTATTTCCACCTATCGACGAAATTCCATACGTTTATACGAACGGTACCGTCGCCGGATGTGGATATTGCCGCGTATTTTCATCGGGTTGGCAAATTAGCCGGGACAATTTCGACGCTCCTTCCCCAGATCGGTGGAAAAGCGATCGAGAAAGGAGAGAACAACGTGCTCCGAATGGAATGGAAACCAGAAACGAGAAACAGACACGTTGGGGAGGGAAAAGGGAAATATTTTCCGACGGGAAGTAGTTTAAACTGTAATTTATTTTCGCATAATTGAAGCGTGTTGGAGTCGCAGAATTTTACAGTTCTCGCAGTCCGATTGTTCTCTGATATCGTCTCTGAATATCTTTGAGAATACGCGATTCTGGATTCGTCCATCGTTTGGCTAACCGGAACCACAAATCGTCTTTGCGACGGGAGGAAGGCAATTTACCTTTCAACTTGACGGCGTTCACGCAGTTTTGTCGGATCGTCGGCCAAGCAAAAGCACGGAGTAGCAATTTCCAGGGATGAACGAAGACAAGCTGAGGGAGAGTCGGAGAAGAGGGCAGAAAGCGAATTAAAAGAGAGAGGGGCTGCCGCGGCCAGTGTGGTTCTGCCAATCACTTTAAAAGGATCGCCTTTCGTTTCACACGGGCCGCGAAACGATCGTTACGGGATCGACGGCGATTCGCTTTTAGCCGAAACACTGTGACAGTGAATAATTTGTCAGTTTCCCGCGTCTCGAGTCGCTTCTGCGACGTTCGAGATTCTTTCTTAGAAATCGAAAAAGGACGTCGCGTGAACGAGGCGTGAAAGAAACGAAGAGACTATCGATCGCGAATCATCGACTGCTTTGGTTTCAACGGTGAAACAAATCATCCGACGAGAACGCGCTGAATTTTTCCCCCCTATTGTCGGCGTTGTCGGGATGAGACCGCCGCGCGCGCGATGCCCTTTTCACCATCTTTCGGCTCGCTTCGCTTTTTCTACCACTTTTTTTTTCTCTCTCTCTCCTCCCTGCCTCCCTTCACCTCGTTCCATCTCCTCCTCGTCCTCTGCTGGCTGCCTCCATCGTCCTTACGGCGGCACAAAAGCCTTCGAAAAATATGTCAGGTCGAACAAAACGAGGCAGCGGCAACGGGCGAGAAGAGGCAGAACTCCGGCAAAACGGGGGAAAGGAACGAGACCAGAGCGAGAGAAAGAGGGAGAGAACGTTTGGCTGGAGGTCGCAGGACGATGAAAAGAAAGATGGAACCCTTCTGCAACCCGGCTATTTTCTACGACCCGTGAGGACGGACATCCGGGTGTAGGAAGTACAAATAAACATCCTTTCCTCCCCTCTCCTCCTCGTCCCCCTCCCACCTACCCTTCGTGCCGGCTACAACCACCGGTGAAGTAGTTTCGGCGTTACTCGTTTTCTTCCACAGCCTTCACGACTGGTTGCCCACAACCTGCAGGCTTATGTTCTTCTGTCCTCTCCTCTCCTCTCCCCTCCTCTCCTCTCCTCTCCTTTTCACGGTTCTTCTTTCTATCTCTCGTAAATCGTTTTCTTCCCTCTCCCGTTTTCTCCTTTTCTCCCTTTTCTTTTCTAGTCGCGTCTTTTGTACGTACGTTCGTATCTCCGTTCGTCCGCCTCGATACCGTCGAATCGACCTTACCAGCTCGTTAAGGATACGCGTTCCCTGGCTATCCACGAATTCTATCGAATCGAGAACGAAATTACAGGGAACGGGGCTCGATGGTTCTTTTTTTTTTTTTTTNTTTTTACCCTTCTGTCGTTGCCCGTCACGGTCAATGAAAATACAACAGGGGACGATCCTTTGCGTGGATTTCAACCACCTTCCTCCCCTCGCCCGATATGTTTCCTCCATCGTACTATTTTTTTTCATCTCTCTCTCTCTCTCTCTCTCTCTCTCTCTGTTCGCGAAAACTGAACGCGTCGCGTTGGAAAACAGAATCGATACAGCGTGTAAAAACAAGGTAAAAATGTCAGGTGACGCCGGAGCCCCGGCAAACAAGGTCGCCCTCCCTGTTAAAATGGCCAGCTCGATACACCGCCGTGCTTTAATTCGCGGAGAGTTTTCTCTAAGCTTTACAGCCGCGAGAAAGCAGCGACAGCACGATTTTCATGAATAATAAAAAGGACCGAGTGCTTCGAGAGTTGCTGCTGCTACTGCTGCTGCTGCTGCTGGCTACCTCTCGTCGCTCGCCCTCTCGCCCACGCTATCAACCCGTCTATCTATCGTCCCTCTCTCTCGGGAGGGAAACAATGTTTTTTCATTCTCCTCAAAATATGCTAGCCTCAGGCTCTACGAACGCACAGGATTCTTCGTAACGGAGACGTCGATGCGACCAACCGACTTCCAGATGCCTTCCCTCGCAACTTTTCCTCCTCCACCACCCTCCCTCCAGCTATGCGTCACGAGCGTAACCATAACGTAACGTAACGTTAACTTCTTCCTTCGAGTCTTCGATCGTATCTTCTTTCCTTCTACCGCACTCGACTCTCTCTCTCTCTCTCTCTCTCTCTCTTTCTGTCTACTTCGTTAATAGTTTTTCGATTATCGATTCGAAGCGATCGAAGATTAAGCCCAGGTCGTTAAAGCGCTTTCGAATCCGTGTTCCTCGTCGGCTGCCTCCTGTTGGTCGAAGGGGGAGGAAAACTCGTCTCACATTCTCCAATCCTACGGAAGTTACCGCAACGTCCACCAGCTTCTGGACTATTGCTTCATAACCTTCGAAAGCCTCGAACGAACGAACGAGCTTATTACGCCCGGAGCTTAACGAGCTCTGATTGACCGTAACGCGAAAGACGTCTCCTTCCTTCCTTCCTTCCTTCCTTCCGCGTTGCCTTCCCTCCCCAGCCACCCATCCTGGTTTTCGCGAACCATTTAACGTCCCCCGGCAGACTCCGATTGCTGCGGGTACCGTTTTTCTTCATTTTTTCCTTCCAACTCCCCCCCTTCTCCTTCAGCGACTTTTCTTCGCTTCTTTCGGACTTTCTCCCCGTTAGACTCCTTCCTCCTTCCGGGATAATTCCAAATCGTTCGCTCGATTCGCTGCAACAGGGACGACGAGGGACGGCGATCGGTGGAAAAGGGAACGCAAAGGAGATTCGATCGAGTTTCGAAGCTTAACGAACTCCCACTCCGCGGCGTTCACGTACACAGTGTTTCACGGTTTTAACGCAATAAAGCTTGTTGGCGAATGTTTTAAGGTATTCAGGCGCGTCCATTCCTCCTCCCCCTTCGCCCCTTGTCGGATACTTTTCCTTCCTTCTTCTTCTTTTCCTATTCTCTCCTCCCCTCCCCCTTCCTCCCTCTTGCTCTGTTGGTTGGCTGCCTTTTTCCGCGCTTTCTTCCCTCGCGCCTCCTCACCGCCGCCCCTCCCTCCCATTCACTGACGCGTCTCAGACATTAGCTGGCATTCTCTGGCATATCCCCTTCTTTCGCCGCTTCTCATCCCTCTTTTCGCTTCCTCCACCGGCAAGCCGAAGCCCTGAGCAAGCTTTTGTTGAGCTTTTGATGGAGAGATTCCGCGCTTTGCCACGCTTGTCTGCAGCTTCCTTCTTCTTCCTATACTTTTTTTCCTCCCTCCCTCTCTCCTCTTCTCTGCTCATCGCGGCACCATCGGCGACGTTCCAACCCCAATTTCTCCCTCTCTCTTTCTCTCTCTCGATCGGAAAGCCTCGCTAGGAGCTATTCGGCAACTTTTCTTTCTCGTCCATTCCTCTCTGTTTCTCGCTCGCTCGTATTAAAAGGGAAGAAATACGTTTGCCAACAGCTATTACCCGCGGAAAACAGCGGGAATAACAGAAACGCGCGGGCGGGTTTGGTACTGTACGCGTGCCGTTTCTCTTTCATCCACCAGGGAAAATAACCAGGGAGAAAATCGTTTCGTTTCGTTTCGTTTCGGCATGAGTCTTTGGTTTAAGCAAGTCTTCGATAGCGGCAAACGTGGATTTTCGTGTCTACCCGTGTCTATAATGTTGAATATTAAGAGTGAGAGAATTCCTCGAGATTTTTGAACGACAGCTTTCCCCTCTCGAGAACTGCGAGAAACGAGGAAATCGGGAAGCAGAAACGATACAATAGGGAAGCAAGAACAGAAACGCGGTTCGTCGAGTCTGACCAACGCCAAAAATCGTCCATCTTGACATTAAAGACGTGTACACACTCGTGGTATTACCAAACACACACTGGATTTACCAAAATGGCCAATTTATAATTTTATAATCTTATATCGTATATAAATCTTATATACTATAATATAAGTCTTGTATGCTAGACTATAATAGTAAATATACAGTGCTGCTTTTTCAGCGATTTGAACGATTATTGTGAAATATTTGTAAAATTCTCCATTTCTTTTGTTCTAATTACTCTCAATAGATACAATTTCTATTTCTCAAGTGTATGGTAGTGTACTTCGAAACAAAATTCTTTATTTTAAATTCATTTGATATATATATATATATATAGATATGATATATATATATATATATATATATATATATAGAGAGAGAGAGAGAGAGAGAGAGAGAAAGAGATTCACTTGTCTTTTATGGACAATACTTTAACAAAAGACGCATCAAAGCACGAGATATTCTGACATTTACGTCGAATATACCGTGTGAGGTCTTATTTATCCCCTTTGTGGAAACGGAAGTGCACCTTTTAATTACAAGAGAAGAATACAATCTATGTAAAAAAAAAAAACATCTAATTATAGCGACAACGATCGATCCGAATGAATTTTATATTATACAGACGAGTGTGTAAAATTGCCGATACTTTGGTACGTACGAAAATAAAATGTAGGTTCTTCGTTTCCTAATTCCGCGTTTAAGATTCGCTCTTTGCCCTCGAAATAGTAAATTTCTTAATTCTTTGTCTTCGTTGGTACTCGATAAGAAGCACTTGATCATTATCTTTAAGGATTTCATATTTTAACCGATTAATTCTGCTCATATATAAATCTACTTTATAAGACTAGAATAGCTATTTTATAAGAGTAGAATTTTGAAGAGTATATCCATAATAACAGACGAAATTGCCAAGAGGCTAGAGGGTTGGTTTCTCCGATATACCACTCGTCTGGTAATCGCGGTCTTACGTAAAAGGGTTGAACCCGCCAAAGATCGCGCTACGATTTAACAAATTCACCATAGGAAGGGGGAGGAGAGAGCGTTTTGGTGGAGTACGTTGGTCGCGATTCGACCCGTGACCCGCTAAAAGTTTCTTTGCGTGCCGGTGTTCCAGCGAGAAAGAACCGAGTAGCCGATTTGGGAAAGCAACGCGAAAAAGCATTTCCTTTTCCCCCGGGGGCTTTCAGAAAAACTCGCAGCGGAAGGAGGCAACGGCCGTAAATACGTCGATTCAGCGGCGTGCTCGTATTCTTAAGTAATTCATAAGGAGGCCACAAGGAGGGCTTGCCGGCCAAGGAACGGTTTTATTTTCCCTTCGCTTCTTTTCGCCAACGACCCGGACATTCGACCGTTTCATTTCGCGGAAACAAAAATTTTCTGTCGCTGCCTCTGCGCGTGAATGCCAGCGGCGCGCGCCGCTTGAAATTGCTACCGGATGCCGGGCAGATTTCGCGCCACTTCCGTTTCCAGGCTCGAGAAACTCTTCTCTTTCCTTTCGTTTTTTCGATTCCTCTTATTATTAACTATTCTGTCGATAATTTAAAGCGGTATAATAAAGAGTAAAAAAAGATGGTATAACGATCTACGCGTCACACGGCGAATGGAAAAGAAACTGCTTTTCTTGAAAATTGTAGAAACTCAAGCGTCAATGTTTCTTCGTGGCCAGATTCATCATTTTGAAGATCGAAGTCTCCGTTTTATAACGATCGTAAAATTTCGTAAAACTTTATCTAATGTCGAACATTAGGGAAAATTTAAGAAATCCTAATCGTTCGTTTAAATCCTCAAGTTCAACAAAATAAAAAAAAAAATCGCACAGCGAGTTTCAAGTGCTCGTTGTAAAGAGAAGGTTTCAATCTTCAAGATCACGATGGGTTCGATCACGAAAGAAATTTCTTAGCGTTGCTACGCATGTTTGAATCTTTTTCGAGAACAAAAATAAAAGTGATGTAAAATCGTCTCGTCGAAAAGAACAAATTACCTACCGACTGTCAGAGTGAACGCTTCACGCTTCAAAACGAAGTCCAAGTGGATCGTTTCTCACCATCTTCTTTTACAAAGTCATACCGGTTTTAAATCGGCAATTTTTCATTGTTGCTCTTGCTGCTGTATTTGAAATGAAAGACACGCGCGTTTTCATTTCTTCGAGTATCTCTTTAAACCCTAAACGCGTCTCCTGAATCTCCAGGAAGCAACACCCGAGCCAATAACTGTAAATGCAACTGGAATATACATCGGTCTGAAAGAAAACGACTGTGGTAACCGATGCTGGTAACAGCGTAACAGTTTCCCCCCCGGCTTTTAGCCCATAAAAGAAGAGATTATACTCCGGCAACATTCTCAACGGCACCAGGGTGTAACAGAGAGAAAGAGAGAGAGAGAGAGAAACGATCGACACGCACGGAATCGCAAGGGAAAATCCAAAGAATCGGCTGACCATGGTGACGACGTGCACGCGAGCCCGGCAAACCTGTCCACCTCCCCCTCGTTCCCAGCTTGCCGTTTCACCTCTCTGCCAGCTATTCGAGGTTAATTCAGCGAGAAATGCCGGATGTCCATTAGCCGGGGGAGTCCGTTTCAGCCGCGAATCGCCAAAACCCGAACCCGGTGCGCCGCGCTCTCCGGGTTGTCTACGCAGTCACTGACACGCAAGCGTTGCTGCCGCTGCCTTGCTTCGCTATTTCAACGAGCCGCAATTTTCCCCGGTAAACACCGATACCGAGCGGGCTAACGCGCCCGGCATTTTCTCTAATGCACCGGATTAATTAGCTAATGGACCGACGAATATTTGATACCGAGCACACCCGATATTTACACTTATTTCGCAAACATCTGTGGCGCTGATTCCCGATATCAACCCCCCCCCCCCCCCCCCCCCCCCCTCGCCGCTGTAATTCCAATCCAATTTTTGGTGAAAGTCGAATTTCCATCCCGTCGTCGCCTATCGTTCGTTTGATACAAAACGCTTCCCCCTCACCCTCCCTCTCTCATTCTCTATTTTCCACGTGCGCGAAAGCACCGACGACTATATCGATTTGACAAAGTAGCACGTCCGATCGATTCGAGCCGCGCTCTCACGACCGGCGGTAACGGTATCGGTATCGGAGGGAACCGAGCTCTAAGTATCGCCCGATCGAGAAACTTGTCCGCAATAACGGCGTGCGACCTCGTCGAGTCGCTATCGGTTACCTTGGTAATTGATTCGGACGATGCATCCGCCGTATATCAGCCGCACGTAGCGATGATTTAGCGGCTCCTACGAGTCGCTGGATCTCCTCCTAGGTCCCGAAAATTGCACCCTTCCCTCTTTCTCTCTCTCTCTCTCTCTCTCACCGACGTTCGCGGCGTTATCTGACTCGATGCTGATACACCGTGGCTACAGCTTCGGTTGCTCTCGTTACCATTGCTGCTCCAACGTCGATGAAATTATTGCGACGAGAATTATTGCGCCGATCCTTCCTCTCGAGGCACCACGCGCTCCGACAGAGGTTACGACCCAACTGAATCGCGTCGAACGACTGTGCTTCGTAAATACGCGTTTGGTATACACGGTCGGTCAATATCGTTCGCATTCGTCGTTCGAGTCAGTTTGTTTACTCGGTTCTGAGAATAAGATTACAGCTTCTACGGAACATGGATTCCATTTACGGGCAGAGTTTGTCCGCAGTTCGAAAATTTTGTCGAACGTTTTGTTTCTGATTTTTCATCTCGAATGCTTGGGATTTGTTGCTCTTTATTTCTTAACGTGTTTGGAAATAAATTCTCGCGAAATTCTTCTTCTTTCCTCTTCTTTCGAGGCAGGAGATTCCTTGTCCTTCGTTCGAGATTTATTTTGCTCGTTTATTATATCAAAATTTTTAACAAACGAAACGTACGAAATTCCGCACGAAGGAATTTCGCGCGATACTCGTCGCGGAAATGCGAACCGGTTGTCGAGATAGGTACGGAGTCAGTTTAACCATTCGCCTCGGATGACTAATTTCAGTTCTTCAAATATTCCAGCCGGTACAACCGTAGCCCAACTAAGCACGACTGCAGATGCGGATGAAAATTTACGTTGCAGCGAGATGCGTTCGTTGCAAACAATCCGTGGAATCGATCGGAAGAAAACGACCAGGATATCCTGTGAAAATCGAAGTTCGAGCTATCGTTCGAAAAGTCCCTGATTGCCAACGTGAGAGCAACAACGTCGATACGACGTTTCCTTTCGCTCTCTCTCTCTCTTTTTTTTTTTTTTTTTGATTCCCTCCAACGGCCGTTAGCGCATAATCGAACTTTTTATTCGCCGTCTCTTCCATTAAATTACCGAATATCAACGTACGAGGTTTTGCACTTTAATCACCGATGTTCCCTTCTCCGGCCCCCTCCATTTACCTTGCCATCGATAACGCGAATTCGCCGTCACTTTCCCTTTTCGCTTCGAAAATGTACTTCCGATATCCAGCCTAACTCAGCCTTCCCCCCCCCTCCTCTCCCCCTCCTCGCTGCACAGATCTCCGCAATGTTTGCACCCTTTTCGCCCCTCTGCCTTCGTCAAACGTATTTTGCGCACAATCGTGGAACAATTTATTAACCTCTGATTTCTTTCGACCAACAGGCTACGCGAAATCTTTTCCCTTGCAAAAATTTTGTTTAATTTTTTTCTAAATATATACCGATTGATCTCTGCAACTTTCATTGGCCAATCCACGAGTCAAGGAAGAAATTGCAGAGATCTGTCGAGACAATTTTTACAATTTTTTTGTACAGTTTGATCAAGTCGAGCAGTGAACCTATATTCATTAACAATAACGAACAGGCTACACAAAATCTTTCAATACTTCGCAATCTTTTCTCTTGGAAAAATTTAGTTTAATTTTTTTTTTTAAATATATACCGATCTCTGCCACATTCACTGACCGATCCACGAGTCAAGGAAATTGCAGAGATCTGTCGAGACAATTTTTACAATTGTTTTGTACAGTTTGATCAAGTCGAGCAGTGAACCTACATTCATTCACAATGACGAACAGGTTACACAAAATCTTTCAATATTTTGCAATCTTTTCTCTTGCAAAAATTTAGTTTAATTTTTTTTTTAAATATATACCGATCTCTGCCACATTCACTGACCGATCCACGAGTCAAGGAAATTGCAGAGATCTGTCGAGACAATTTTTACAATTGTTTTGTACAGTTTGATCAAGTCGAGCAGTGAACCTACATTCATTCACAATGACGAACAGGTTACACAAAATCTTTCAATATTTTGCAATCTTTTCTCTTGCAAAAATTTAGTTTAATTTTTTTTTTAAATATATACCGATCTCTGCCACATTCACTGACCGATCCACGAGTCAAGGAAATTGCAGAGATCTGTCGAGACAATTTTTACAATTGTTTTGTACAGTTTGATCAAGTCGAGCAGTGAGCCTATGTTCATTCACAATGACGAACAGGTTACACAAAATCTTTCAATACTTCGCAATCTTTTCTTTTGCGAAAATTTAGTTTAATGTTTTTTTTAAATATATACCGATCTCTGCCACTTTCACTGACCGAGCCACGAGTCAAGGAAATTGCAAACATCTGTCGACACAGTTTTTACAATTCTTTCGTACAGTTTGACCAAGTCGAGCAGCTTCGAGCAGACGAACAGTTGGGGGGAAAAGAAAAGAAATTGTCACTCGAGTCGAAGAGAACTATAGTTAAATTCCAACTCCTCTCGAGTTTGATTGAGACGCGGAACTTTGTTGAAATCTTTGTTTCGAAACGGCAGCGTATAATTATCGTTAGAGCACGAGAACTAACGACGAGGGAGTGATGTGTTTGACCAAAGACCGCGGGAATCCTACATCGCGTATTCCAGCCAACGATACATTTGACGAACGATGCCTCCCATCGGACGCGAACGACCGATTCCCTTTGAGAAGATCGTGGAAATTTAATCACGAGTCGGTTTGACGGCTCTCTCCGTGTCCAATTTCCTACGGTTGCACGTAGCAAGAAACGAAAAAAANAAAAAAAAAAAAAAAAAAAAGAAAAAAGATGAAGTAGGAAAGAGAAACGAGAAGCAACTCGAAGCTACCTGGGAGTGTAGACGCGCGCGGGAAAAGGAAACGTCGAAACGCAAATACGAGCGTTACCAACTCCTCGTTTGTTTGCAAATCGTTATACCAGCGGCCACCTTCCGTGGCCGATTTTCGTGGTATTTCCAGTGGATTTTCACCGTTGCCCTGAGAAATCCAGCGGCGCGCGACGGAGCTCGCATGGAAAAGAACGGAGCGGGGGGTTTTCGAATAGGGGAGCACGGTTTCCCAGAGTTGCGCCGGTAAACGTGAAGTACATACGATGTATATACACGTGCACGCTCCCAAAACGACCGATACAAACCGCCACCCTCCCCTTTCCCTCCCTCTTCCTCCCGATGACTTTCTTCGTCAAGAATTTTCGGTCGCGCGCGGCGAGTAGCTCGCTCGATGAACACGCCTCGGAAATCCCGGGGAAATACGCGTCACTCGAAACCTGTTTTCGCGGAGAAGAGTATACAGAATCGTCCCTTGGAATCATTCTATCGGAATCACTTGGAAACTTTCAATGTGTTTCACGTGTTCCTCTTTTTTTTCTCTCTCTCTTTTATCCCCCAGCAGGTTTTAACTACATCCGACGAAATTTAACTACAATTTTCGCGCACGCTGTTAAATTACACGCGCCTGATACGCATTGATAATTGATGTTAGGCAGTCGGAGAATTTCTGTCCAGAAAAAAGGAAGAGAGAGAAGGAGGGCATGTAACTTTTTTTTTTCCACTCGTAAACAGGTATTTTTTATTTGGACGAGCAATTTCCTATTTCCCTCCGCAACGAGGGAAAGCCACGGGAAATGTCTCGCATTGCCTTCCATCACCGAAATAATGTGGAACTGTTTGGACGAGCGTGGAAATCAAATGTAATTGATACCAATCTCGTTCTTATTTAGGGTTAGCTTGGTTACATTGACGATTGATAAAACTTGTAATTTCACCGAGACTCTTATTCCAACCTTATGTTAGGAAGGGCACGTGAAACGTTGAGAGTTCCTGGTCCCAGTTCAACGTGTTTTCGTGCACGTGTATGTGTGTGCGAAGGACGCTCGAGCGGAATAGGCAAACGAGGGAAGGAAAACTCGAGATTCCCCCTCGTTGTTTTCTTTCCACCCGCGCTGCCACGGATTAAACGCGCGGGGACATTTATCGGTGACCCTTCCCTCTGACGTATTTCGATTCCTTTGAAACTCGCCCGCGGAGAATCCACGTCTTTGAAAAGGGAAGCCGCCGGGCAAACTCTCTGTCACTCTTTCTCTTGGTGACTCGTCTGAGAAATAGAGAGGCCACGTAGCCTTATCCCTCCCGCTGGCTATCGTCGCGGCTTTTATTTCTGTTGCCGTATGAAAGTATGTCGATGCGTAAGAATACAACGTGACGCACAAGGAATGACCGTTTCATTCGAACCGATCGCATGCTCCTCGGCATAATGCAACCTCCTTTCCTCCTTCGTTCTACTCTCTGACTCTCTTGCGGAAATAATAGGTACAGTGTACAGTCGGACACGACAGTTTACGCATTGCTTCGCCAAATTTCGAAATGTTGCGCGTATAGGAATATCGGTGTGAAACAATAAACGAGAAGGCCGAAACTAATTGGTTGTAATTATTCAGATTTATTTCAATTATCAAGACCAGTTTTATATTAATTATATAAGCACGTATCGTGTCTCGCACGTTTAGTTTTTGATCGCTCCGCGAAGGAAAGAAAAATCGGCGTGTCGGACGATTTTATCGATTCTGATTAATTTATTTATTCTGTATAATTCGATTCGTATAATTCGACGATTTGTATATTCTGTATAATTCTGTATAATTCGACGACACGATGGTTCTCTCGCGTCTGTTTGAAATGGCACTGTCAAATAAATCAGAGGTACGATCCTGTGAAAATCTACGGTGCGTTTTCTTTCACGTGATTTTTCTCGTTTCAATTTATTTCTATCTTATCGACGAACCAATGGGAGAAACGTCGCCGTCCTTTCTGAATTTGTGCGGCATTGATTAACGAATAAATTAATGTTCGAACATATATATATGTAATATTCCTTGAAATACGGAGATCTGTCATAAATCTGTGTCATATCTAGATGGCACCGAGTGTGAGTTGAAATAAAAAATGTCTTATATAAATATTCTACCCTTCGCGGTGCTCCGCTTTGCGTTTTTTTGTCAATAAGTAATACAACGAGCAAGAGGTCAGTATCGTGTTTCGTCGCGCAACGTGTTATTATTAAATTTTTGATACGTCGAACGTTGCACAAAACCTGTTGAAATTTTTGCATGGACTCGCAGACGTTTGCAGAACGTTGTCAAGAACCGAAGTGTTTGCTCGATGGCTCGGCCATTTGTTTCGGCTGTGAAAAGAGATATTAGAAGGACCAGCGAAAGAGAGAGAAAGAGAGAGAGAGAGAGAGAGAGAGAGAGAGAGAGGAACAGGAACGAGCGGGTGGCACGAGAACAATTTGCGTGCAAAGTGGCTTCGAACACAAGCCTCTTCATTTTATGAAACTGGAAATAAAAACCTGCCAATCCGATGACAAAAGCGTATAGATGAAAAACGCGACGTTTGTATGGAAGAGTAAATCGTTTGTTCTTTTTAAGGAATTTCGTTCAAAAACTATAAAAGAGGGAGAGAGGGAGACAGAGAGAGAGAAGGAGGGACGCTATAAAGAGACTATAAAAAAAAAAATCCGATTTATATTTGACTGACCCCTCGGTATTTGAAATTTGACAGATATACATTCGTAGATTTCTGCCGCCAACTGTGTATATGTATATATATATATATATATATATATATATATATATATATATATATATATATATATATATATACACGTGAG
>NW_025110034.1:177698-209014 GCF_011392965.1 Frieseomelitta varia | reverse complement strand
TCTCTCTCTCTCTCTCTCTCTCTCTCTCTCTCTCTCTCTCTCTCTCTCTCTCTCTCTCTCTCTCTCTCTCTCTCATTTTTCCTTTTTTTCTCTTTTGTTAATGATTGAAAATTGTCCAACGTACATCGAAGTGGCACGCGCCTTTTTAGTTTAGAGGATCACCGAACGATTTTCATTCGTCGGCTTGAACGAGGCACGTTCTTGTTCTTATTGAAGCTTATTAACACGACACGTCTCCGAGATACACGTATATTCGTAATTTTAAATATGTATTTTTCAAACTGGAAATCTCCTAGAATTTTCAAAAGTCCCACGGAATGACAGAAAGTTTTCCCTTAGAAAATTTCAAAGTGTAGAAATGTTGCTGAACATTTTTGAAAATTACTTAAAAAAAAAAACTGCGTGAAACGGTGACCTCTATTAATGGCCGACCTATAGTCCGGGCAAATACCACTGGGGCCACCCCGCAGGGTGAGTTTGGTTTCTGTTTCTTCCTAGGGCTCGCGTAATGCGAGCAGAATTAATTACAAGATCAAAAGACAATTTAGGCTGGCTTTCTCCCAACGTCTCCCGTTGCTCTCCGCCTTCTGTCTCGTCTCGAACGAGAGACGAGTTTGGTCTTTAGAGTCTAATCCCCTAGAGCCGCTACTCGAAACCAAGCCACTTGATGCAAGGCTTCGTTAAGACGAGGTGGCACGAATCGTTCTTGAGGGGGATACTCGCTTGAATATTACGAGGCCCTCTTCTCCACGCGGGTATTACGCCACCTGCTGCTGCTGGGCGTCCTAAGTTAAATGTTATTCTAACTTACAGATTCTTCTTGCATTAACCTCGTTTCGCGAGTTCACCGAACTACGGGCCCTCACTCGCGATTTTCCGTGTCGATCGCGACGTTTTTCCAAATCTAGGTAACGACACACGTCGTCTAGATATCGAATCATCTTTCGCTCGCTCTTTCTCTCTCTCTCTCTCTCTCTTTTTCTCTGTCGCTTTATTTCATCCGGCGCGCTTTCTGGATTTCAGCGAGATTCACGCGATGGAAAGAGAGAGAGAGAGAGAGAGAAAGAGAGGGGAAAAAAAATTCCATCAACCTGTACTCGTTAATTAAAACTCCAATGAAGTTAGAACATTCTAGAAAGCTTTAACGAGGGGATCGAAGTCGCGAGTTTAATCATTTTCTACGGCTGCAACAAAAAATTGAGCTCGCCGCTTGATGTACTGCTACCACCGTACGTAAACTCTCTCTCTCTCTCTCTCTCTTTCTCTCTCTCTCTCTCTCTCTCTCTCTCTCGGGTGAAGCGCGAAGGAAGGAAACAGGAGAACGAAGGAAAAGATGAAGAACAAATTTGTGCGGCGTGCGAAACGAAGCAATTTTTCTTCCGATCTCTTCTCTAATATAACTTTAATTTCTCGATTTCCCGATTCTGTTTCTCGCATTTTTCTCCCCCTTTGAAACGCGCCGAGCAACTCCAAGAAAAACTTACTCCGCGCCGGGGCGGAGGGGTGTAAAATCCTCCCCCCCCCCCCCGTCAAGTTCGCAAAGTCCGGTCAAAGGAAAACAGTTTTTACGCGCATAGCATCAACCGCCAGGCGGCGCCAGCTTTCTTCTTGCCCTCCCTGACTGAATTTAATTTTCCAATTTCGCCCGCAACGTGCTATTCTCGTGCTATAGCCCAGCCCAGCTTCCTATCGCGTCGCATTTACGCGCGTCGCGAGAAAGACCTCTTCGCCCGCGCCAGAAAATCCAGCCAGTTTCCCGATCGATCGATTCCTCTCGATATGACGTAAGGCCGTTTCTCTGTACACGCGCATACGCGTATGTGTATAATGCCATTCGTCTTCTACGAGGTACAGTGCACACGCGCATACACGTGAATACATACACGTGTACCTTGCATTTGCATAAACATGTCCAGGGTGGTTCCGCATAGTATAGGTAGTATTACAGGAAAAAATTAAGGGCATCAATATACCATCGGATCGAAGTGCAAAACTGAATAAATTCTCCGAACTTGTTGGAACTAGCTCATCATAATAATCTTTGCGATCGTCAATTAGAAAATAACGATCTTGTCTGTTTGTGCAGTGGGAAACATGATTGATTGTAACTCTTTGCCCACGTGAAATTAAATGTGTAATTGTTAAAATGAATTGAATTGAATTTAATTTACTTGTGAATCGTCTCATAAAATCTAACGAAATTTTAACTTCGACGTTATCAATAATTAAAGCTTTTATCTACGCATAACAAATACTGTTATTTATCATCGCCATTAAATGTTTAGATCTCGAAATATCCTTACTAAATTTGATTCTAACTTTTCTGTGCCTAAATACAGCGATGCAAATCTGATCCTCCTTCTAGCATTCTTGCACTTTTGTACCAGAACTAGAATCTGAAAGTAGAATATTTCGAAGTCAAATATATTTCCAATTCTTTCCAAATCAAATAACCTCGACATTTGGAAATCCTTAGATCCATTCGCAGGAAAGCAAGGAACGCTTTCGTACAATCAGATTGAACGAAAGTAGAGAACGCGGAATGAAATCTTTCAGTCGTCAAGGTTCTCCCCGGTTTCCAAGAAACTCGAAATTTTGAAAATTTATGTGTTCCTTTCACCCGAGCAAGACTATTTCTCTATTTGGAGAAACAAAAAATTCAAAAATATTTCGCTCACTTGACATCGACTGTCTTTTCCCCACAAAAAAAAAAACGAATCGCTCCGCAATTTCTTCCAAAGTTCGAAATTTACGCAACAAATCTTCGAAAAACTCGATTTCCTCAACGAGTGCGAGGAAACACACCCCGCGTAAAAATTTCATTCTGCATTTTCTTCTTCTTCTTCTTCTTCTTCTTATTTGACTTGATTTAACGCGTGGACTGGCGTGATATTACGTTATGCAAAACGCACCCCGCGGCTCGTAGATCGAGAATGGAAGGACGACGGTGTTCCGCAGCTGCGTCGTCGCGTACGATTGAATTATGAAGGCGAGCTTGCACGGGACTTTTATCACAGGGGAGGGAGGATTTTGACCAGTGTTGTAGTTTATTGGCCCGTCGTTCCTTACCGAGCTCCCGTTTATTCGCATGGCGTTCCTCCCGACAGCGGGAGAATTAATTCCTGCTTCCGCCTGCCGTCAGCCGATCGCAAATTTTCCACCGACCGATGACAGCGATCGAAAGCCTTTTAAAACTCTCGGTCCAGCGAACGTTCGCTCTCGAAACGAGTTGCGAGTCTAATTCCTTCCGCGCGCGTACGCAGCCGTCTCTGCTTAAAAAGAGAAGAAACGAAGACTGAACGCTGCGTGACGCTTCGCGATTACACAACATTTCCCTCGTTACGAAGAAACATTCGTTTCAACATTCGATCCGTGCGTTGACTCGTTCTTTCGAGTTTCGAGATTTATAGATCAGTGGTACATGAGAAAAATTTTTTCTTTTAACACGTTTAATGCCAGGCGTACAGCATCGCAAGTTGCAAAAGATTTTGTAAAAATTGTTGCGAAGAAAATACAACGGTGCTATATTAGTAGAAACGTGACTAAGAAAGTTAGAACATTCAAACGCGATGAGTGCAAAGGAAAATCACATCTTTGCCGAAACTGTTTTAATAAAATTATTATCGCATTATTATACTGTATACCGTTGTATAATAAATATCAATGAAAGCAATATTTAGCTACCATTCTTTTCTGCAATCTTAAAGTTTTTCAATGTTTCATATATGTGTACTAAATTTGCTTCGCCAGCACTTAACGTGTTAAGTAGAATATGTTGCAACATATCAGACTACGCGTAGCTGCTTGAATGATTAATAAATTATTAGATATTATTAATAAATTAGGAATTATCGGAGTAAATTTGGTGTAAAGTTTCGGAATCTATAGTTACACGTGTGAAATTTCGCTTCTTCAAGTAGAACAAACCGTGATTTGTCGGACAATCTCGCCAACTTCCTCTTCTGGCCGTCCGAATAATTCGGTAACGAATTATTAATACCGCGTTCTGATCAACAATTGCTTTCAGCACGTTCTGTACAATTATTAACGTCTTGCTCTTTAATTGAAATTGAAATGCAAATTGAAGGTTAAAGATTAAAAAGCTGTTCAAAGCGGTGAAAACGGCGATGAAAATGTCTCGTGAAAAATTCTCGCCGCGTTAGAAGCTCTTGCCATGTTTCTCTCGCACATTAATTTCGTACTTTTAACCGTTTTAGCCACGGGCTATTTAAAAAAAAACCGTGTTGGACAGTGCCGTGCACCATGATAGCGTTTTCTTGACATAATTGTGATAAAAATACGTAATAAAGTAAAAATTACCTATATTTACGCGTGTGGTTTAGGTTCAATTGAGAAGAAGGTAATTAGGAGACGAAGCTTCGATACGTAGAATGAGAAAGCCTCATTGTTCAAAAATTTCTTTCTACATGGCCCAAGGAATTAGGTCAATTATGCGATTGTCGCGGCGAAAGAAACCAAACTTGGGACTGTTTGTTTAGCCTCCCTGATTTTAACCTCATGCACGTCGAGAATTTCTTTTTTTTTTTCAAAATTATATCTTCTTAGTTTTGAGTATAATTTAAGTAAAACAAAACAGGCAAAACAAATAATAAATTTATTACTTCTCGATAATTTCTATCCAGCGGCATCGTACCGACGATGTTCAAAGAGAAAGCGACGAATTGTTTGGTCACTCGTTATGGTCCGCAATCAGTTGCCGGCGCAAGTGGTTGAAACACGAAGCGTACGAGCGTATCTAGTTGCATGTGTGAGTGTGTGAAGTGCGTACGAAGGCGAAGGTTCTGAGGGAAAAATTTTCTTCGGAGAGCAGCGAGTCGCGAGACAACGTGCAGATCTTGAGGAAGTTATAAAGAGAGCTTAACTATTCATCGCCGTATTCCGGCTTGTTCACTCTTCCTTTTTAATACCTTGACGTTAATAAAATTTATATTACAAACCACATGGTTTTAATTTTGTTTATAAAGAATGTATAATTATACATAAATCAATATATAATTATACATAATTCGACGTTTATTCAAAAGCGCTGCCGTTCGTCCAACTCGTTCGATAACTCGCATACGATTGAATTTGTCATTTATAATCTTCGATCTTATTCCTTCTAGGTACCTTGCAATTCCTGAAATGTCTGGTTTTTTTGTTTTTCAATGTGAATTTTGTTGAACTTTACATCTCACTTTCCCACAAATATAACTGACGACGACATGACTATAATCGAAACCGATAATATACACACAATGAGTATCGCGATCGTATGGCACTAAAATAGATAATCACCACAAGGATAATTCTACTGACGTGCGTAGAATCTGCGAGTCAAGTTCTCTCACAATTCCCGAGAGAGACTCGAGTGCCATCCGCGAGGTTCATCCCCGAAATCTCAAAATCCCCCAAATTGGCAGCGTGGGTCGCAGATTTTCGACATGTTCCTTCGACTGCAGACTCGTCGTCCCGACGACGACGGCTGAATCCCCCAGCGTTGTTTCCGATTGGAAGTTTTCAAGTGTTTCGGAACAGTGGAGTGGTCCGGGTCGGCTGTTCGCGTCTCCATAGGGAATGAAAGTTGAAATCCGCTCGCTCGGCGGAGAGGAAAGAAGAAGCAAAAAAAAGAAAAAAAGAAAGAAAGAACGAGAAGAAAAGGAGTCGGATAGGGAAAGGAAATTGGCAGAATGACCAGAGTCGAAACCTTCTCTCTGCTTCTTTTTCGGTCGATGACGAACAGTGAAGGAGGCTTTGTTCTCTATCTCTCTCTCTCTCTCTCTCTTTCTTCGGTTTCTGAGCGGAGAAAATTGCGATTTAGCGAAGTGCGTGGGTTGTCACCGAACCAGGCGTTGTCCCTCCACCCATGGAAAGCTGCCGGGAAGATTTTCATCGCGCGGAAAACATCTTCGAGCATGTTGCTGGCTTTCGCCTCGATAAGCTGCTCGGGGATAAGCTGCCGAGGTATCGCGTAAACCCATCTTGTTTCCTCGCCGAGGTTATCGTGAATATTTTGCCCGTGAAGTATCCACACGCCTTCGAATATATCCGGTCGGGCGGAAAGCTTCGTGCTTCCGTGAAACATCTGTATCGCTCGGTTACTGTAATTGGTTGGTAGCTGCAGCTCACATCAGCTACACTGTGACACTGTGATTCGTCATTAATCCTCGGATAGCCGACTTAAATAAGCGCCGGGTCACTTTTGACCCATAGCTGAATTTTTGCTACACTATGCACGCTTTGCACCTAACTTTTTGGTACAGGATGTTACCTAATAATGTTTATATTACTTTTATATAATGCTTCAGCCAACATTTTTGGAAATATCTGTCTTTGAAATATTTTGCTTCTTCGCTACCCTCAAGTTCTGGGTCAACGATGACCCGGTTAGTTAACGCGAAAAATCAGTACGAATTAATACTGATACGTCACATTATAACGAGGATCGTTTCTGAACATCTGACTGACGAAATTAGGAAAGAACCGATCTTCTCGAATGTGGATCTGAATGAAAGTTACACGAATGTAAATCTCAATGAAAGTTATAGTCGCTTTTTACAAGCGCGATAACGGAAGGTAACAGATTAAGAACAGCGTAATAGATTTCTTTCCAATTTTCTTAACTGGAATTTTCTTATCTCGTTCGCAACTGTGATCCGTTGCATCGCGTCAGATAAAATATCGAAATAATCCTCCGATTTAATCCTTTGACCGCGATATAGCGATACTCGTATGTCAGTCACTGCGACTGGCTATCTTCGCTACTTGTCGCATTTTCTCATTTTTTCTTCTCCTTTTCTCCTTCAAATATTTTTAAGGTACGCCATATACTATTTAGAAAAATAACGAACGAATAAAATGTAAGGTGAGACTGATCAGACAAATTGAAATACATAAAAACACTTATATATGCATCTAGAAGAATATGTTTGTACGAGTCGATTATACGAGAACAAAAATCGAGACTGAACAAAGTACTAACAAAAAACGATAAATTCTATCATCAGATCAATTTAATAAAACAGTAACGCGTTGCAGTAAGAAAAATTTACAGAACTTTTTATACTTTGTGTACGTGTGCTAAAGAGTCGAAGAATTGAAACTTCCAATTCCACGAGATTCGAAATTACTCTGTTCTTTCGAATAAAAACCGCAATTGGTGCGGCCGCGAGCGTGACTCGATATCGCGAGACAACAAGGGAGAGTGGGAGGAGGAGGGGGATGGGAGGTTAATCGATTTGGATGCGCGCGAATTTTTCCAATCCTGCCGGGTGTTCTATTACGTTCTTCCCGGGGCCATGACCATCGGGATCGTCTCGAAATTTTCCCTCTCGGCCAGTCTCGGAGCTGCCAGTCACGTTCTCCCATCAAAATGTAGATGCGGCGGACGACTACCGGACCACAGCCACCGGCCAGATCCACCGCGGCCAGTGGGTATTATTTTTTCGCCCGATCCTAAGCGTTATTTATGCGCGCTGCTCTCTTCGACCGATTTTTAAATTCCCTCGGCCATGCGCTCCGCCGCTGGCCGCTCGTTATTATTTCCGTATCACGTCGGGAAGGGATTTTCACAGGGAGCCGGGATGTGATTCGCTCGCGAGGGGAAGAGAACGAGGTTTTAGAATCGGTTATCGAATCGGCTGAATTTCGTAATTTTCGTCAAAGAAATTTTTTTTTTTTTTTTTTTTAATTAGTCAATTTCTCTCTCTTTTTTTCTTTTTATTTTTTAAGTTTACAGATTCTTCGAGATTATTCGTTTGTCCAGTTGCTACCGTCTAGCTACCAATTGCGTTTGGCAGTGGCCATAAATTCTAAGCGAAATAAAATAAAATACAGCTCGAACGATCGTCCAGCAATTGATATTAATCGACAGTAATCTCTATTGATATTGTTGCTGATTCAATCCATCCCTGTGGATTAAAATGACAATATGTTGCAACGGCAAGGTCGCGAAATTTAAAAAAAAAAAAAAAGTTGCCTCGCGCGAATTTTGTGTATGATTTGTATCTGTTATTGGTAGTACGTGCTTCGTCAAACATCATGCGTTTCAAAAATGCTTCGTCGGTATACTGCGATTTATTCGAAACAATTGTCATTAAATTTCAAATTGGAATTCTTGCAAACCAACGAAATTCTGGTTACGGAGCGCTACGAGCTCCGCGACAGCAAAAAAAAAAAAAAAAAAAGAGTTGAAACAACACATGGAACGATATTTCAAAGAATTTACCTCGACCTCAGGATCGAACTGGTAACCCGAAGAATCGATGAAATCCTCCAACACATTCACCGGAATCCCCCGGCGTTCGATCTTATCGTCATCCACGATGTTGAAAGCCATTTTTCATCCCCCACGCGCCACTTCCCTGAAACATCAAACAAATATCTTACGTTAGATCTGGACGTCACTCCGGGAACGGCCGGATCAACCTGTTCAACCTGTTGCTGATTAATCTCGCCGTTGGCACCGGCAATAAGACTATTTATTTGATAATCGATGAGAACGATGAAACAAAGCCCGAGCGCTAAATTGATTCCTCCATTTACGCTGGGCGCTCTCGCGCCTCCCACCTCTTTCCAACTAGCTTCCCGCCGCCGCACAACGCGGTGCTTTATTTCTGCTCCATATCCCGGGAAATCCGTCGTCGCATTGTCGACTACCCGTGGAAACGAACGCAAACGGAGGATCGCTGTTGCCCTCGCCACGACGCGAGAATTTCCATACTCCGCGGTTTCTTCACCGCGAGTGCAAGAGGAGAATGAGCCAGAAAGAATGGGAAGAATGGATGAAGAAACGGCGCGAATTTTTCTGGAAAGTCGGTCGAGTTTTCATGGAAAACTCGGTAAACCGAGCGACGACGCCGTTTCCGGGCGTCCGTTTATCCTTTTTTGCGTGGAGCAAGGTTCTCCAAGGAGAACTTTGGCAAGAAGGTGGGCAATCGACGAACCGACGTGGAGACAATGGCGTTTCGTTCGTGAATTCTCGAGAAGTTTAACCCTTTGCACTCGACTAAATCTAGCCAACAGCTTCGGACTTTCTCTTTTTATAATTTGATCATTGTGACAAACATATACATTTGGTATTGTATGATGCGATGTACAATAGTATGATAGTATAATATAATAATATGTATAATAGTATAACCCTTTGCACTCGACTAAATCTAGCCAACAGCTACGGACTTTCCCTTTTTATAATTTGCTGATTATTGTGACAAACATATACATTTGGTATTGTATGATGCCGTGTATGGTATAATATCTGAAACAGACTAGAGTGAAAGCAACAATGACGACGTAAGAAGAACGAAAGAATTTCAGAAAGGAGAAATTTCGTAAGTCGTAGTCCCTTAAGTCGCATAAACTAGACTTCTCATTGCTTCTTACGAAACTTCAAAAACTAGCGGAGGATATGATTTTTCCAGAGATTGAAACTACGTGTCACTCAACTCTTGTATGTTATACTTGTTTTAGCAAATTCGCAATGCACAGTTGATGATTGCTTCAAATTCAAATATCACACGTTGGAAAGATATAATCAACAAAATTTCGTGTTAAATACCACTGAAGTGTTGCTTCGTAATGATAATTATTTTTTATCAATATTACCAATATTTTCTCAATTTTAAGTATATTTAAGTATAAACGAATAACAAATTCGTTACTCCTCAATAATTTCTATCCAGTGATAACGTACCGACGAGTTCAAGAAGAAAGCGACGAATTATCGTATACGGTTTGGTCGCTCGTTATGGTCCGCAATCAGTCGCCAGCGAAATTCGTTGAAAGCCGATCGTATCGAACGACTTTGATTGTAAAGTTAAAAACTGATAAACCCTAATTTCAAGTCAAAAAAAAAAAAAAAAAAAAAAAGAAACGTGTTCCTTTCTCAGAGAAATTAACAATTCGAACGGCACAATGATTTCTAAATCACGATCAGTTGCAATTTCTATGACCACAAAGCGTCGCGAAAGCAACTGTTTCTGTAATTTTATCGGCGAGATATGAAGAAACACAGAACGGAATACAAACGGGAGATCGTTCTTCCCTGCCATGACTGACACCCGATACGAAATCGGAAGGGACCGCTTCCGGAGGACACCCGGGCACAAGCAATGGCGTTTAGCGTGGAGGTTTCTCGCGCGGCCGCGGTTCGTATTGTCGACGATGGTTGATGAAAGCGGCGACGATGAGAGAGGAATTGTTCGTCACGGTGTATGGAACGCGAGGAGGAAAGGGTGTAACGAAAGAGATGGTGAAGAGGAACATGAGACTCGTCGCGGTGTCACGGACGATTCTGCGAGGAGGGGTGAGGGCGATTTCTTCTCTATTGTCGGCCGTGAACACCGCTCATGGTCGCCGATATAATTGGCGCCCGCCCTGCCGGATAACTCGAACGATAACGAGGACAAAAGAAAACCGCGCCGGCGAAGGAAACAATGGACGAAAGATCCGCTGAAAGTGCCCGAAGAACGAGGAGAGAGACAGAGAGAGAGAGAGAGAGAGAGAGAGAGCGACGCTCTTCGCCAACCGGATGACACGACAGTCGACTGAATCTGACAGAATTCAAGCGACTTCGCCTCCGCGTCGAGTGCACCAAACCGAGCAGCAACCTTCCACGACCGAAATGCCAACGATTTCTAGGGCGTTAATTGCGCTCGTTAACGGGATCGAGCGAAATCTACCTCGAGAGAGAGAGAGAGAGAAATTTTTACTAGTTAATTTTTGCTAGTCTCTCTCTCACTTCGTGCTTTTTTTAAAAACTCAAGCGCTTGTGTACAGGGAGTACCAGAAAATAATTTCGTCCGACTTCTTTTCAGGAGATGTTTGTATAGGTTCGCTCGCTCTAACTCGAGATATTGCTTCCAAATTTCGTAAAGAGGGATAGATATCTCAAGGTGTGTACAATTTGTTATTCAGTTTTTATTCTATTCTATTAAGAGAGAAACTTTGTGGAAGAACATGTTAGATACCATGCGCTGTTTGAATTTCAATAGGAATAGCAATATCGCCGAGGCAACCAGTGTAATTTGCTGTCTATGTTCAAGTTGTTTGAACGTCCGCAAATGTTGCCAACGACGAGTTTTTATTGAATTGGATCATCGTCAAACTGCTCGGGATTTAAAGTAGAATTTCACAGATTTGGAGATTTTCTAAGTTCACACATTAAAAAAGGAAAGTGCCACGTGACTTGCGTGACAATCACTGTGTAAGTTTTTTTAGTTCATCGCATTGAGAAAGATCCACTTTTAAACCGACTTGTAATAGTCGTATCCACCATATTCTTCCGATATGGCACCATCAAACTATCATCTTTTCCGGTCCATAAAGCACTTTCTAAGGGGAAAATCCTCCCTCTTGGTCAGTGCTGTTAAAATCGGTACTTGCAGAATATTTCGCCAATAAATCAGGAGACTTTTACAAAAGAAAAAAGTAAAATTGAAAATCTATTATTGTTAGTAGATGGAAAACAGTCGTAACGAAATGATGGAAAATACGATAAACTAATCCTGTAATAACACTGATAACATAACATAATAACTAATAAAAAACTAATCTTGTAACAACAACGAAAATCGATTTTTATTTTGACGAAGAAAGAAGACACGAAGTATTTTTATTTCGACGGAGAAGCCGAAGCAAACGTTTCCCGGTTAGACCGATCCCGAAGAAAGTAGCGAGTCATGTGCATGTAACAGTGTGTGACAACCGTAACAGAATCCAATCCTTTCTTTCACCGTCGTTCCTTTCAGATTATTCACGGATTTATCGCAAAACTCTTCGCTCTTCGTTGCATTCGTTCTCTCGGTGTCTCGATTCCCTCCGTGAGTTTTCAGAAAATTTAAACGGGTCAGCTTCTTTATTTTTTTTTTTTTTTTTACACGCGAGTGCAGCTACGATCCCAGACTTTTTAACGATAGCTAATGTTTAGATCAATGACTAAACAAAAATTGTCAGAAGGTGAGATATAGCTGGTAGAATCCTGCGTTGATCGCGACAAACGATCCAACAGGTTCTCCCAGACTTATAACGTATTTACGGGAAGAGGAGGCGACGACTCCGGATCAAAGTTGGCGAAAGTCGTACCGGGGAAACCGACCGACCCGGGACCCGGGAGTTCCGATTGCTCTTTTAATTGACGAGATTATAAAAGAACGATTTACGAAGCACCGGGCCCTGGCAATTACAGTTTGATCGCGTCGCACTTTCCTAACTTCCACCCACCCAAGTTCCCGTTGCCATTGTACTAATAATTCTCGAGCCTGAAAACATCTACAAAGTGAAAGATCACGACTTATCGCGAACATCTTTCTGTCATTTAACAAATTACAAATTTGTAATTATTTTCTCTCTCTCTCCGATCTCTTATCGCTCCCTCGTGAACGTGAATCGCAAAGGAGGTTCGTACCTCTAACCACTTGCGCTGGCAACTGATTGCGGACCATAATGAGTGACCAAACGAGTGTACGACAATTCGTCGCTTTCTGTTTGAACTCGTTGGTATGATATCGCTGGATAGAAATTATTGAGAAGCAAAATGTATTATTTGTTTTACTTAAATATACTTGAAACTGAGAGAATATTACAATGTTGGAACAAAAAATTCTCGACGCGCGTGGCACGTCATTCCAGCGCCAAAATCTGCAGTGACGTTCGCGCCAGACGTTTCGGCGAAATGTTCTGTTAACAGTTCACAACCTTTTGAGAACACGATAGCCTACGTGGTCGTTGCATCATTTACGAAGTTAAAAATACCACCTGCGGCGCGATGTCGTCTGTTCTCCGTATATCGCCAGACCTGGAAACGTAACCCAGAGACTGGGAAGCGTGGCGAGAACGACGAGAGGGCACTTTGCGAGTAACGCGAGCCCGGTGTAATTACCGATGACGTGGAAGATTGTCGGACATAACGACGACGGTTCATCGAGGCCTCGCTGGAAACTGGAACGCACTTTTAATTAATTCCACGCGACGCAGTTATCCATGTTTGATGTTTAAATTACAAGAAAAAAAAAAGAGAGAGGGAGAGAAAGAGAAAATATCAGAAGAAACAAAGATCTTCCGGAACAAAAAAAGAAGAAAAATTCGTCGTGAAGGGTTTCGAGAGACAGTGAAGCCCCGTTGAAATCGAATCCCGTGTCCCGCGAAGTGCAAGCTGTTCGAAAAGTTCGAGTGCAACATCCTCGAACTTACGTTCAAGTACCAGTTCGCCGCTCACTCGCCTCCGAAGGATTAACACCGTGGTATCGTCATAATTACGTGAGGAACGAGGGTGAAACCCGGCGTGCTCTGCAAAACAAGTGAAAATTAATTTCATCCCCCGGCTAACGACACGGCGAGACTTCGGCTTCGTTACTCACTGGGGGCGAGATTTCGTAGCGAGGGCAAGAAAACGAAAAAAAAAAAAAAAAAAAAACGAAAAAAAACACTTGGGCAACTTCTCCCCCTCCCTCTTCCCCTCGGGGGTGCAAATATGGACTTTACAGCGAATTAACTTCCGCGAATGTTTCCAGTTTATCCAGCGGTGTTTAACGACGCGGTATCCGCGGTGTTATGACGTGAGAATGAACCCTGGGCAAAACTTGCTTCCGAAACTTACGTTCTCCTACGATCGTTCGAGGATTTATCGTTACCCTTCTGTCGAAAGATTGCGGTGTTTCAGTTTACACTGTTTACGCGAAACCACGAAGTACCATCAATCTTACGTTCAAATATAAATCCTCTGTATATTTGTTTGTTTGTTTGTGTGTGTGTGTGTGTGTTTCTTCGTCACTTGAACAATAATAATAATAGTTTTATCCAAGTATCTAAAAATGCAAGAACGTGTAACGATGCGAAAATTCAAGAAAAGTATGATATCTATTATTGTATTTAGGCGTTTTGTCAACAGAAATATTGTCACTCGTTTTTACATATTAACAATAAGTTAATATTCTGTCTAATTCAGAGACAAACCTAACCCTTTAAATACCATTTGAATGATTATTTCCACAATGCTGTGCGTCATTTCATTTTTAAAGCAATGCTTCAATGTAAATAAATTGTTGGTAGACGATACGTGCAAAGAGAGTTTTCGAGGGTAAATGCTAGTTAATACCACTTGTCGTTCGTTCCCTACCTCTATCCACTGGCATACAGAGGTCCACGTCGCAAGTATCGTTTCTCATTTCCGCGAGTATTCCGTGAAACGATTTCGGTGAGCTTAGACGTGCTGGCAAGTACCATTGAAAATATTTAGGAAGGGTTTAACTCGAAACGATTAAAGGTTCAGATCAACTTGCGAGGGCACTCCGATCCCATCTCTAGTCTCGCCGGCGGTAGCGGTGGAAAAGCTCTGGGCGTGCGGTCAGTCCCGCGGGATCAAAAGTTAGGGAAAACTATCGCAGCTACTGGCGAGGAGAGGATATATATATATATATATATACTCGCCCTTCGGTTTCCATTTCTATCTCCCAGCGGTGGGAGAGAAACAGAGGCTTCTCGTCTTCTAGAAGATGATTCGGAGGGGAGCTAGAACTATCCAGCCGGGGCGGATGCGACCGTATACGCCGCCGGGTGTCCGAGTGTTCGCGAATAGAATCAGAATTCAATATACCGGAAAAAAGTTGGTAAAACGGTTTACAGCGGAGAGGGAGAAGGGGGCGGACAGGTGGATCGATAGCTCGAAAAATTTCTATTCTTGGACGTAAATGCCGTGAAAGCCGATCGATTTATCTCGCGTTTCTCGAGACAAGAAGAACGACGACACGGCTCGCGAAATTGGAGGCTGCCTGGAAATATGGAGAAAGACGAACGAACACATCCGGAAGGCTGCTAGCTACGTTATACACCGTGTAGTTCTGTCGTTCCTTCGAAATGACTAATCTACGATGTTTGTTAGAAATTCTACGTAAAATGAAACGTCTGTAAAATTTTTAAAAATCTGAACGATCTTTCGAAAAGCGTGCAAACGAAAGCATCTTGTAATTGTAATTGCAAATTCCATTTTCCATTTTTCAACGTTTCCGATGGAAATTTTATACCTCAGTCGTCGGTTGAGGAAATATGCAAAGTTTGATACAGTTTCAGAGTTTTATTTTCGATCGATCCACCCAGACTGCGTGTTTTTATACAGCATTATATTTTTGTTACAGCGGAGAAATTGCCGAACGGGTTCCCGTTAATATCGCAGGCACCGACGACCAAGGTGGTGGAGATGGGGCATAACGCGGTGCTGCTGTGCACCGCTGTCGGCTCACCGCCGCCGATCATTTCCTGGGTACGAGACATGCTGCCCATCGACACGACCAATCCACGATACACGGTTCTGGATACAGGTGAGTGAATCCTGTTCGTCGTCGCTAATTTACGCGAGACGACGCGATGAAATAATACGGCTTTGCTCTGCAGAAAACCATCCTTCTTACACGTTAGCAGACTCTCAACTACCCTTTCCTTCTCACACGACCTCGTCTCGTCTACTACCTCACACGCAGCTCTGAGAGCGTTCAAATCGAGTTTATACAACGTGTCTCGCCTATCTCACAGCAAACACTCTGAAAAGTGTTCGAATCGTGGAATTTATTACTCGAAGATGTCGAAGCCTTTACGTAGACTTCGCTAGCGAAAGGTGATAATGGAAGGGGATCTGTGCCGGATGAGAGGCAAGGAAAAAATCTGGATTGCGGGTAGATCGAAGATGTTCGAAGTAACAATAGAGCGGACGCTCGGTGGCGCGTGTCATATCTCGTCGAGTGCCAGAGTGCGTAAGTCACTGTCAACTGGCGGCAGCGTTGATCGAGTGGTCACGCGATATGGGAACATCCAGCACATCCATCTCGTTTGCAGAGAGCGCGCACCTGCTCTGCACCGCTCTCCTCGCCAAGTACACTTCGTGTCTGTTCGTTCGTACGGCCGATCCACCCGCATCGTCCAACGTATTTTCGATTAAACTGCCAAAGATCCAACGCGTTCTCCCTCGATTCGATTCGATCGGTTCGTCCCGGGTTTAACGATCGGTTCTGTTAAAAATATCTGTTTTTTGGGGGGAAGGAATTTCTGGCAAACGTCAACGTTTTGTTTCTTTGTCGAAATCGCGATTTCTTCGATCCTCAAACACACGGTGTCTAGTCACAAATTCTGTACTCTGAACTGAGAATTGTGACACTATCGTGAGTTTTCCGAAAACGGAAAGTTTATCGATTCAGCTCGTCTGAGAAACGTACTCTAAATCTTTAGAACTTCTATATTTCAGACAAAGAGTAAGATATGAAACTGAAACGCTTATTTTGGTGGCTAAAAATTTCACACGCCCGATCCAAATTGGTCACCACCATCTGTCATCTGTCAAATCGCTGTGAAAGGAGCCCATCTCGGCTCCAAACGTCGATATTATTAGCGCGTAATTAATTCTGCCAAACATGCAGCACGAGCATTCAATCAAGATTCAGATTAAAACTGTCAATTGCAAGAAAAACTTGTTCTATAATTCTACGACGATCTAGATTCTATAATTTTGTGAAGTTTCAGTAGAATTGGTAAGTTTGAATTAATCTCAATGCGCATCCTTGTTTCTTCAAATTGTTCGCAAACGCATAGAAACGCGTTTCAACCCGACAATCGCAGTCTCGCGATCAATGGAATGTCCAATCTGGCGCAACGTGTGCGATATATTCACGAAAGAACCTCCTTCGTGAACGTAGCGACTCGCTGCAACGAAAGAAAAACGAAAAAAAAAGAAAAAAAAATGTCTGAAAAATCGCGAGCAAATCGATTCGCAGAGAAACAAGCTTCGGCCGGCCGTGATTCGGTCAGCTGCTCGTTACTCTCTCGTGACACGTGCCGCACGGTGTGTATACTCGTTCCCGGCGAGTCGGTAACTAATGCCGGTGCATAAACCGACCCGTACTACTGGCGACATTCTCCACGCTCTCCTCCCTCCTTTCCTCCACTGCACGATTCTACTCGATCGATCGATCGTTCATCCTCGATCATCCGCTAATTTCAAGCGTCGATAGATGGGTGGCTGGTGGGTCCGTGAAAAAATGTTTCAAGCGGCGATCAAGAGACGAGTGATTTCGAAAATCCTGCGGTTCTTTCACCGCAGACAAAAAAGAAAAAAATAGATGGGTTAAAAAAGAGAGAGAGAGAGAGAGGAAGAGGAAAAATGAAATGTTACGATTCGCGAATATAATTCGCGATAACGACGCGAATGAACGTGGGATGGAGGACGAGTCGACGATAGAAGTCAACTTCTCTATATACGAAAGTTGTTTCGCCAACGCACGACGCCTAACCTATTATCATTATTTTTCCGTGGCGAACGTGCGCGCACACCCCTCCCGTTCTTACACACACACACACACACACACATACACACACGTCGAGGTATACATAAAACGTTCACTTTGTTTTTATCGCAATGGTGGTATCATTATCGAACGGCACGTCACGTAATACCGGCGTGCACTTGCCTATCTTTACGACGGCCGGCGCAGTTTGCCTCGACGTGAAAAGTATACATTAGATGGAGGAAAGCTGGCTGCATACACGCTAGTATCGTTCGGCCGAGTATCGTGCAGCCGGGATACACGCGCGCGCGCGCGCGCGTGCCTGTGTATGTGTGTGCACGCGTTATGCATATATCCGGCTGGCCTGTTCGCTGCCTACCCGCCGCGTTCCCCACTCTAGCGTTAGACGCTCTTCCGCAAAATTCATTCTTCCCGGCGTCGACGACTTTCCATCGCTGCTGTCTCGTCTCCTACCTTCTCCCGCGATTAACGCGAAATTCATTCGTTTCGTGGCTTCTCGAACGTCTCTTCGACTATCGTTGACGTCGTCAACTCCCTTCCAACTAGAATGAAGCGAGAAGGAAGCCAGTGTGTATCGCGCTCGCGCCGCACATCCGTGCCTCGGTCGCACGCGCGTCGATCTTACGATTCTGGCAATCCGCGGGGCAATTCGTATGCGTGGCACGTATAAACGGGGATATCGCGTGCGTGCGTGCTCGTCATCCGTCTGCACCTACCACTACGTGGAAACGCGCGCGCTCGCCAGGAGCATCTTACAATCCTCGCCAGGCAGCTACGTTATGGTGGAATTTTGCTCGATGGGGAAGGGGGAGAGAATTCGATCGAATACACACATCGGCCGCCGGACTTCCTCCGACCATAGAGTTCTCCGATACAGAGTAAAGAGTAGTATCTATCGTAGGATAGAAAATATCGATGTACAACGCGGTTTTGAATCGTTGAAAGAGACACGTGGGACGCAACACGCTAGGAAAGAGAAAAGAAGAATCGAGCAGTAAGCGAGAACACTCGCGTGAGTCGAACGAAGGATATCGAATTGTTTAGCATCCTTCGAACGCTATATTGAATATCGATGATTGACTTTTTCTTTTTTTTATTGGCTTCTTCAACGCCGTTGAAGGTCTCGGGTACTTGGATGAAAATTGGAGAAAGGCTGTATTTTAATCGGCTAAATAAATCAATCTTCGTGCCTCAGGGGACATCTCAGTCGTTCTAACTGAAAATTAAATCCAAACTGTACGAAAAATACCATTTGCAACCATTGACAAAGTAAAAGGTTTTGCATTCAACGATTGCACAAAATGTTGCTTGGCACGAATCAAGGGGAAGAGGAGTGACAAGCATCGGGAAGCAAGAGAAAGCATCGGCCTGCAGAGTCGCATCAGTCACTCGCTCGCTCGCTCGCTCGCTCGCTCAGTAACTCCCTTAACGTCATTCGCGTGTCTTCCACCCCACCGTCAATACCGTTAGAAGCCATCGCCATACGACATCGTCGTCTCTCTACGTATATCCCATAAGATATATGGCTTAATGTATTACAAAAAGTACACGACGGGGGCAATGTACTTACTGCCTACGTGTATCCGTGTACGCGAGCAAGTTCCGTGAAAAGAAAATGGATGGAAGAGGAGAGGAACGCACAGGTTCGCGGCGCAAGAAGCATCGCGGAGGGTGAGAAAGACGCGGATAAAAGTAGGAGGAGGAGACAAAGCGTTAGTCGTGCGTCATGTACAGTAACCTGTTTAACGGCCGTGCGTTATCCAGCCTCGTATTTACTTATACGGGGTGTCCGGAGGTTTAACGTTCCAACTTTGCCCGCAGGTGGAAAGCAAAACCTAAAATCTCGCGGCAAAACTGTATAAATTCACCGTTGAAATGTGCTCGTGCATTTTGTTTTGTGCCTTCGTCGTTGCAAACTTGACAGAAATTTTATCACGATGTATAAATGATTTTTATTCGTTATACGTTGTTAGGATTGGCGCCGACAGTTGGCCGTAGGCGTTGTAAAAAAAAAGTGTAATTTCAGTTTCAATCCTGGGGATCGTTCGTCACTTGACAGAGGGGCATTTTAACCACTTGCGCTGGCAACCGATTGCGGACCATAACGAATGACCAACACCGTGTATACGTACAATAATTCGTCGCTTTCATTTTTTTAACTCGTCATCGACGTGACATCGCTGGATAGAAATTATCGAAAAGTAATAAATTTATTATTTGCTTTGTCTGGGTTATACTTAAATATACTTGAAAACTGAGAAAATATTGCAATTTTGGGAGAAAAAGTTCTCGACGTGAGTCATTTCAACGCAAGAGATTGAGCTTATTTCCTCCAAAAAATTGTGCGCAAACTGGTCAAGTGTTCTTTCATTGCGTGTCAATTTAAACGAGTATTTCGTTGTTTTATTTTGAAAAAGGAAACAATACGACGCATGCAAAAAGACTTGCAATGTATACGTGAAGATGCTTTTCAGCTAAATGTCTGGCGATTTCAACAGGAAGAGACTAGCGAAGCTCGACGATATACCACGATATTGCACTTATACGCCGCCCAATCAAAATTCTTTGAACAAGTTGGAGCAAACTTTTCTTCAAATATGTACACATATGTACGTTCGAAATCACAAATCTCTAATTTTCTTTGCTCGTAGAACGTTAAACTCCCCCGGACACACCTTGTACACGTAAGTACACGTTCCGTGCCTAACTCCGGTCGAATGTTCCGCGACGTTCAAAAAGACAGAGCCCATAGAAAAAGCAAAGGGTGCCGCGACCACGGAGCACGTCTACATGCCCCGGGCGTGTGTTATTCAGATTCCGTGGAAATTAAATTTTCGTCGGCTACCATTGTCAACGTTACGTTAGGTTAACGTTGAAATTTTCACAGAACGTTTCTAACATCGCCATTGTTGCAAGTATACCGCCACGGTGGCACGGCGTTGTTTGCATTCATTTGGCGAACGTAACGCCGCGTTTCGCAATTTGCGTTAATAATATCAAAGCATCCTCGACTGTTATAGAGTGGCCGTGCGATGTAGCGTACTCGAAACTCGACAGCATTCGACATTCGCCCAACGATATACATTTAGTTAAATCTCGCTGAAATCCCACCCACGCTGATCGAGACGGCGGATCGAGAGAAAAAAAAAAAAAGATCGTCGTTTTTTACGGGACATTCGCGTGACATTAACCAACGAAATAAATTAGCTACACACCGCGCCTCAAACATATAAATTTCTTGAAATGTTTGAAACTTGACAGACTGCGCGTGTCGCGCGTGTCAACTCCTCTGTAAATTTCATACAATGGAACATATTTCTCTCTCTCTCTCTCTCTCTCTCTCTCTCTCTTTTGTTTTCTTTCCAAGGAATTCTCTCTCGTATCATTACGAGATTCGCGAAAATGAATTAAAGTTTTGATATTACGCGTATCGCTTGGAAAAGAAAGGGAGGAAAAGAAATTAAAGCAGCGTGTGTCTCTCAGGTAGACGAAAATTTTTTAATATTCGGTTTTAAGCTTGCTAGTTTGATCTTTTTGTTTAAAAAAATTAGCAAACGCGAAGTGAAAATAGCATTTTTCTTTTTTTTTTTTTTTCTTTAGCAGATCTCCTGATTATTCCCCTTAAAAGCGAGAAGCGCATTAAAGTACGATCAAATGTTAACAAATATTAGTACAGTGTAACGTAATTAGACCGATGTTTCGCTGATTAATGTTTATATAATTTCATATTTTTACGAGCGCGGCGGGATTGAAGAAACGGAGAGAGAGCTAAATTAAAATTGGTTTCATCCTCTAAAAGGTTACGACAAGTATTTTTACCTTGAATATTTTATGCCGTGTTTCTGCGCACATTTTTGCACGTTTGAATTTCTCATAAATGCGTGAACGATCCATAGTCGAAATATAAACGTTGCACGAACGATATTAAAATTACAAATCGTGTCGTTGCGAGTTTCTCTCGTTGTTCCATCATCTTCCACGGTTGTCCGTGACGACGTCGCCCCGTCGTTCTTATTTCCGTACGTTGTGACGAAAAATCATTTATTCCAACGAAAGCGAAACATTCCGCGAGTTTTCCCACTTAACGCGTTACGAATTTCAGATTGCTTCAGAAAATTATGGATTTTGCAACTACGACAGAGTACTACTTGTTTAGTCGAAACGTTCCGACGTGTTTTTCATTCTTCATCTGTTAAGTCAAATAAATCTGTACTGGTAGCAGCTTGAGAAAAATATCTGGCAATGAGTATTTGCTACAGAAAACTTTTTGCGCGTTTATGGGGAATTTTCGATCGCGTAAAAATCGTGAGAAAATTATAGTACATTCGTTCTTACGCGATGAGATTTTCTACAAACCGGTCACCATTATTCAGAGACGTTTAGGTACGTCAAATTTATGAAAACTTGGCGAAAGGTAAGCTTGAGATTGACAAAATTTGACGTACATAAGTTTGACAGATCATCCGAGAAGAATGACATTAACGATCGGAAACGAGGTCGAAACTTTGGCAAATATTTCAATCAACGAGGACAACGAGTTTGTGCTAATTAAAAAGCAGAAAATTGAAAAATTGCTTTTGTTTTCTGAAATATCATTATTACTGTTATTTTTTTTTTTTTTTTTTTATTAACCTATGTGAAATAAATACGTTCGCTAGCTTTTCATCTCCAATATATATTCTCATCTTCTTTTGTACCAACTATTTACACCATGAATCGAGGAAGGAGTCTTCGAAAAAAATGAGTATAATTATCAAAGTAATCTGAAGAACGAATCCGAACGTGACGATCAAACTTTTCATAGAACACGCAACTTTTATAGAAGACGTCTCGCGCACGAGCCTAATCTGGCTTTCTCGCAGCGATTTCCCCGTGCCGAAACGATGTAAACGTGTAAACTTTGGTCGGACGAGAGGGATTTTACGATTTCACGATCTCGTTGTAAACTCGTCCTCCGGTATGTATATGCGTGTGTGTGTGTGTGTGTGTGTATGCTGGCCGCTTGGAATAGTTTGTCGCGCGAGGTCCGTGACAAGGGAGCGCGATGAAACGGCCGGTAAAAAGACGGTGCTTTGGCGAACGGTCGCAGGTGGAACGTAATTCGGAAATTCTTGGCAACAAAGCAAACAAAAGACGATGGAAACACAGGACGAGGGGTTGGAGAAAGAGCGGAAAGGACGCGCGGCGCGGCGCGGCTCGGCGCTGCGTCCGGATGAGGCGGTGGTGGCCACGGCACGAAGAGAAACAGGATAGGACAAGAGAGAGGACGCTTGTACGGAACGCGTGTTACACTCGGACAATGCGGTGGCGAATCTCTATTTCCGTTTATCGCGCAAACGAGACAAATTAATTAAAGTTATACACGGCGGTCGGCTGCGACGCGGCGCGGCGCGGCGCGGCGCGACGCGACACGCCCGGCGTGTATTAAAATAACGGTCGCTTTGGTGAACGGCCAGCACTTTACGATAATTGAAGAGAATTAAACCGGCGGCGCGGATCCTCCAGGCACGCCGGATAAACCAATTTAATATTTCATTTAAGCTTCGTCAACGTTTATGGAAAGGTGTACACGGCCTCGGAATCACCGCCCTGTTGTCGCCCCCTGTTTCGAGAGACAACCGTGCGTGAAGATGATCGTACATGTTGCGAAGAGGAGAGAAGAAGACGTGGGTTAACGTGCAGTTACGAAAACTCATCGGGAATCGTTGTAAACTGCAGTTGCAGAGACGAATTTGCAGTCTGTTTCGCTTGAACGCTGGAATCAGTGGTCATCCTCAAAACGAGGAGAGAGGAGTCGAGTGATTTTTCATAAAAGGTACCACGAACGAAATATTTACTAGTACTGTGAGCGAGCAAAGACAAAACGATGCTCTCGCGTGATGAAACAGAAAGAGAGAAGAACAGCGTCCCGAGTTCAACGGATCGGGAATCGTTAAATTATATTTTCCAGTCGTCGGTCATAAAGCGTGGAAGTGAAATGTTAAAACACGGTGGCGGAGGGAAGCGAGAGCGTGAGAGAGGGCAGTTAACGCTTCGTCGACACTCGTAAAATTCCCGGCATTAAAGCTGCGAGGCTTGATGAGCGGAGCTTCCAAGTTCGAAACAAGCCCGGAGCAACTAGCGTTGTTGCGCCACGACGCTTCTTAACACCTGCCTTGGGATTCTCGCTTCGCTGCTGTTACCTCCTTCCTTCTTTCGGACCCAGAACCACCCCCATCCTTCCTTCCTTCCTCTCTTATCGTCGCCGTTTCTTCCCTTCTCTCTGCCCCATCCTCCGCCCTTGCCTATTTCCATCTTAATTCCAGCGTAATATCCCCGATCGTTTCGAAACTTCTGTAATTGTCCGTAACGATAACGTAGGAATTCGCTGCAAGGAGGAAGGAACCGTGGAAATTGTCCTAATGGCCGTACGCGCAACAGCGGCCAACGAGAAACGAATCACGGGCCGTTTGTACGTTCAACGGATCGTGTTTTGAAACAACAACCGTGAGAGAGGGAGGGGGAGGTGGTGGGCAAAAACGATGGCGATAGTTTTTAAGTAGCCATCAAAAAAGAGGCGAGGAGAGAGAGAAGGTTTCGCAGTTTCTGCTAGAAGGCTCGTAAAGTATCGTTCGACGGCACTTGGCGGGCGAGGTAGAAGAAGAACGAGGGCGAAAAGTTGGAAACAGAAGACGAGGTTCATCGCCGAAACGCTCTCTGCTTTAACACCTGCGTCTACGGAATACAGAAGGAGCGCGGCGGCGATAGTGAGTTCGGCCATCGTGAGCTCGGTGTCACCTCTCCTCCACTACTCTCTCTCTCTCGCCGGCCTTTTGTCGACGTGTTACGCGGTTATAAAGAGCCCGCGATCTCCTTTCCTGCCTGGTTGGAAAACACCGGAGGAGCTCGGTGTAACCTCGCCCTCTCAGAGCCATTAGGCCACCCTTTACCCGCCGGGAGTTGACTTATGACACCGTCGGCTACACCGACAGAGAGAGAGAGAGAGAGAGAGAGAGAGAGAGAGAGAGGGGGGATCGTCTAACTCACCTTACTTCCGCCCACGTACTTACTACCTTCTCGCCCAAGGATCCTCGCGGCCAAAGGTAGAAGGACACACACATCGCCCGGTGGAAATTCCCGGTGGAAAGAAAATTGGCTTGACGAGGCAGAAATAATTCGTTCCCAGCCTTCTTAACTCTGCGGATGCATTTTAATGAAGCTTTGAACTCTTTCCTCGATTCGATTTCATCGATACCACTGTGCACACTCATTCACAATAAAATCTTGTTCCTCGTTACAAAGCACGTCTCTCTCTCTCTCTCTCTCTCTCTCTCTCTCTCTCTCTCTCTCTCTGTCTTTCTCTGTGTGTGTGTGTTTTTGTTCATGTTTTTCTCTCAATCTTTTCGTACCTTTTGTACCTTGGCCATTTCTTGTTATTCTTCTCCCCGTCTTATCGTGCACTCTTTTATGTATTTTGTACCGATCTTTTGTGTACGGCAATGTACGGGGTAAATACGTTCCCGTGTATGGGAAACAACGGTAACGGCAACGAGGGCGGATTTTAACGTGCTTGTACGTAAGAAGATTTGTTAAATCCAAAGATGGAAGAGGCTTTGTAGCGTCGTATCGCTAATGAGCATACTCTGTCGATAATTTGACGGCAAATTGATTTTGCATTATTCGCACGATCTCCCAACTTTTCTAATTCCTCCGCGCCTTTAAAACAGTTCGCTCGTGTTTACACGTTGCTGGAATTAAACTTTAAAGTTTAATCTGCAAAAATGTCCAAAGCAAAGCGCACCCGTTGTAATATTTATAACGGGGGAAACGAATTTCACTTTTCCAGTCGATTTTAATTTAATTATCTTGAAAATTGCATAAACAACCGCGGCGCGATAATAATCAACAGTCATTACGGTGCCAACGAAATTTCCAAATGTTTGACGTTAACGTTCGTGAAAGCAGCGGACGGCGGAGGGGGGAGGATGGTTAAAAATATTAATTTCAAGAGGCTACGAGCGAATGAAAGGGGACGGGGGGAGAGTTTGCCCCTCGATTAAATTCTCCCCGCCATGCGCGGCAAATGGAACGACAAAAAGAGAAGGCGGAAACGTCAACGGGTAATTCGATTTCTCTTTTCCGGTTGGGACGCGCGTTCTCGCCAGACGGCGACGCGACTCACTCGAATCCTCGAGCGGAAGACGTTTCATGCCCGCATAATCTCCTCGTCTCGCCGTCGTTCTCTCTTGTATTTGCAAAGCGAGATTTCTGACGTTAATGCGCCGCACTTTCGAACGTTCGCCGAAATAGAGAAACGTTTGCAGAAGGGGGAGAAGAGGGGACGAGAGGCAAGAAGAAATACTCTAACAAAATTAGTGCGTCGAACTTCACTTCCAAAACCCCACGAAAGTCTCGAATAATCACCGTGGTCCGCGCAGACTGCGCGTCATCGAAAAAAAAAAAGGAAAAGAACAACTCGCACGTTCGCTGGCCCCACGATGGAAACGGCGCGTTAATAAAATCGATGGTACTTGACGATTAATATAATCGTTGATACGGGACAAACGTGTGTTTGTAACAACCGGGGAGAGGTGGTTTCCCGGTATTGGTGAAACGGGGATGAAACGTTCGCCAATGGAACCGTGGCTCCAGTGTAAACATATTTTCTGTTTGTATTTTGGTGCACCGAGTCGAACGTGCACCGTTTGGAAAAGCATCGACTACGAGCCATTACCTCGCTTCTCCCTTTATAACGTGTATTTCATTCCACTCCAACCGACCTGTCTCCCCCTCTGCCCCTTTCTCTCTCTCTCTCTCTCTCTCGACTGAATATTTCACGATAATTATAATAATTATAATTGACTTCTTTCTCTCTCTTTCTTTTCTGCTTTTACGCGATCGATGTGCATAATTGTGAAAGTAATTAAAACGTTCGCGAATTAAGTCCGTGTCTCTCCCTCGTGTCCTCTCCCGTCGCCGACAACGCACAGAAAGGGGGTCAAAGAGAAAATAGCGCGACGGCTTGCATCATCGTCGAGCGAAATGCCTCCGTATACACCCCCGGGGTAAACATATTTTCCGTTTTGCATTCTATCCTGATCGAATCGAAACGCGTTCGTCTTTCCCAAGTCATCGTCCATATCGGGCACCATCTGTATCCATTTTTCTTTTTTTTTTTTTTTTTTTCTATCGGCATCTCCTTTGCCTCGAGGGGAGAGAGTGGTGGGGGATCGGTCAATGGGCGACGGAACGTTGTATCGAACGCGAAACCGAATAAACTACAAGTCACTGCATATACATCGCGTGTATTTTCACGTTCGCCCCGATATTAAATATAAGGGGAGATATTTCAATATTGGCGAGCAAACACACGCAAATAGTTTCGACGTTTTCTCCCCCTCCCACGATGTTGCTCTTCCTCGTTGCGCGCTTCCTCGCCGCGCGCCGCCCCCCGATATCTTCCTGCATATTTATGTCGGCGAGAGACGTGCATCTTCACAAGCCTGTGTAACCGGGCTTCCGCTTCGCGAGAACGCTCTCTTCCGCGCGCCTGCCGATAGCAGATACGTGACGTTGTCTCCTCCAAAAATGCTCTCTCGTGTTTTTTTTTTTGGCTGGCTGGATTCATTTTCTTCACTGTTAGACTCATTTTCTATTGCTCGATTCTATTTACGAAACTGTTCGATATAATTTAGATTTAATTTTCTGAACTACGCGATAATTAAACGTCTCTTAGTCAGAAAGAGACAAATCGGCGAAGTTTCGGTAGAATTCAGTAGAATTCCCTATAACGTGGCAGACGGGCTAGTCAAACGTGCATCCTTCTGTGAAAAAAGACACACTGCGCTTTCGATATTTTATCGAACGATTCTTATCTAAATAATATCGATCCTCGCTGAGATTTTCAGATTTGCGAGAAATTTTCCTTTTTTTTTTTTTTTACATTTATGGGAAATTCGAAATCGCAGAAACACGTGACATGCAAACACGCGTATAATATATCGAAAATACGACCATTATCAACAGTAATATTCCACGTGAACGAACGTGAGTTTACATGAATACCCGCAATCTACTAATGACTCTTTTCATTAAAAAAAAAAAAGATCAAACAGCCGCGTTAAAGGGTTGCGTCGCGGATTGACCATCCGAGTAAGAAAAGGACCGGGTTCTTAAACACGTTCGACGGCTCAAACGGGGCATGCAGAAATCTCGTAAAACGGCTCGGCGGATATTCGCGAGAAGACGAGGAGCGTTTAGGTAGATTTTCATCTCTATTCGATTTCAACCTTCCTTGCACGGTGAAAGCCCTCGCGCGCGCGCGACGACGACGACGACGACGTTATCGCGACGCAAACCCAGATAGATCGTGTACACTGCTTGAACTAGTCGTCGAGTTTTATCGCGGGCCGAGAAAATGCTCGCGTTGACGCGCAGTTCGAATAGTTCGAACCAGTTCGCCGACGTATCGACGATCTTTTTGGGGTGTTGTCGCGCCTAAAATTGACCACCTTGACGCTAAAACTATCAAAATGACCAATTTCTGTTAGACACTTCGTAGACTTAAAAACAGTGTGGTTTTTAAAGATTTCAATAATTTTTCGTAAAATACGTATACTCCATTTTTTTTTTTTTTTTTTCTTTTTACTTTAATTTCTTTGATGGAAATTTTATGGCCTAATCGTCAGTTCTAGTGTTCAAAGAAAAAAAATAACTGTTGAGAAGCTGTGCCGATTCACGCAGAGAACAAAGAGCCTGGTCTCTACTCACGCGAAATGAGCGATGGAAGTTTGATCAAACTGTATCATTGAATGTAGTTAGTTAAAAATTGACTGGACTTGAGTGCACACACTAAAAAGCATCATCGAATTTTTTTGCATGCTACTGGTGTAAAATTTAAACGCGCGCCAATAAAAGTATTCATTATAAATATCACTTTTCACGAGCCAACGAGCTCGAGCGTTAAGTGACACTCTTAAACGCTATAACGACAGCTATCGCGTGGTTTTTAACAAATAATATAAATAATTACAAGTGTAAATATATGTTCCTCTATAAACGTAGCGGAAACGAGCTGACTTTCATCTCGGTTGTAACAGCGTCAACCGTGATTAGCGTCATCGGATTTTCTATTTTCGTATTACACGAACGTTCGTAATTGTCAGAAAATGGTCGTTAAAGAATCATTAACACCTTTAATTTATCATAAAAGCCCGGATAAATGTATCTATGTCTCATCAGCTGTACATAATAAATTACGTATTTTCAATTCATTTATATCCATCGAGCTTCCTGATATAATTCAATCCACGTTGCATCATTAACGTGTCTCTATCTTTACATATTTATCGCCATTTGACTGGCGAATTAGATTCAGATTCTATTTGAAACTTAGTTCTATCATTCAGCCTGATTTAATTTCTCATTCGATTCGCCCCGAATTTCTCGAACCCCGGAAGACTCTTGCGACATCTTGCAACTTTTAATTCATCGTCCTTCCGGATGTGTTCCGAATGAACACTGAAAGCTAACTTCTTTTCACTCAGAAACATTATTGCATCGACGCAACACCTCATTTACAACATTCATCGCGATATTCGTTCGGCAATAAAAAAAAATGTGGTAGTAAAAAACTTAGAATTTGTAACCTGTTCAGTTCGAAATTTTTTTCACTGAAACAAGGTCTTGAATGGAGAAAACAAAAAGGATATAGGAATTCGAGAGAAATTTGAAGCAGAAAGGAAACTGCGCGTGAGGAGCGAGGAAGTTGGTGGAAACGAAAACGGCTGGAGCGTTTCGCGATAGCCACACGTGCGGAAGAAGCAAAGGCACAAAAGATGAGCCACGGTTTCCGGCGTTCGGCTGTTGGCGGCAATTTCAGTTTTTCGCGGGTACGCTAACAACGTGCACGTGACTGGACGGGATAACAATATGACCACGCGTTCCTTCCTGGTCAACTTGCTGGAAATTGTAGATGAGGCTCGATTACGTATTCCGATCGTACGCGATATCAAACTGCCTGGCTTCTCGCTCGTGATGGAGTGTTTTCTGCCCTCGACCCCTCCTTTCTCTCTCTCTCTCTCTCTCCGACGTTCGTTTGCTCGTTCGTGTACCGAGCCTTCTCCAGTCACCGAAGTCACGTTTGCAACGAAACCTTACAAATCCATACGGCTGACGGGCTCGTAGGAAAATATTTAAACCCCGCGCACTCGACTACAATTCTATTTCGCTCGGAAGATACGCCCGGTAGATTCGTATCCTCCGCTCTGCCCGCTCGTGCAGGAAACAACGGAAAGGAACAACAGAGCTTGGATATACTGCTTTAGCCCCGGACTGAGTGTCCGCATTTTTAATTAATTTCAATTTGCATAAAAATCCAGTAAGCGCAAAGTGCTCCACTTTGAATATCGCGGGCGCGCATTCCGTGCGATTTTTCTTTTTTTTTTCTTTTGTTACATCTACCTTGTAGATCTATTATAATCGCGACATCTCCTATTGGTTAAGTGTACAATTGGTATGTATGTGATACATGTGTATGTGTATGTATTATTTATATAAGCAGCTCGAACGTACTTGTCCAGGTTCATCTTTGTAACAAGAGTCCGCTGAGTAAAATTGTTATTCCTAAGTAAATTCCAAAGTGATTATTACCTCATCAATTATTATAAAGCCACGCTGCGCTACGCGCTCCAACATTCTTTTTTTTTCTGTTTTTTTAATGATGAAACTTCAGCACGTGTATTATATGCGTGTTCAATTTGTGAAACTGAGACTGACGTATAGCGACGTTTCGCGCGCCTATGTCCAAAGTCTCGACTCTCGAGGAGCCCCAACCATTAATTATCATTGTCGTTCGATAAAACATCACCGTCGAAAGGATGGGAAAACAAGCTGATCGTGTTTACTTTGCGAGCACGCGGCGGCGGTGGTGTTAGCGTGACGAAAGAAGGGAGTGGAGAGCAGGCAGGGCGGCGGCACGCAGGGAAGAGAAAGCGGAGAGAATTCAAAGGGGGGGGGGGGGACCTGAATTATACCGAAGGAGTGACGTCTACGGAGATAATCACACGCCTCGTAACAGCTAGTTCATCATCGTGGTATCGTGCTAAGGGGCTTGATGCATCATGGAAGTCGCTCACGAACCAGCCGAACAGAAAGTGGAATAGACCGTCTTTGTAAAAGACGGGTCTTTGAAATGGATTCTCTCTCTCTCTCTCTCTCTCTCTCTCTCGCTCTCTCGCTCTCTTTCACCACGTTTCCTTGCAACAGTACCGGTTGGTTCGCTACCGACTCAATTAGAGCCGGAAAAACGAAACTAAAGAGCTGCGAAAGTCGACGTAACGCGAATCATTCTTTTCTTGCCAAGGATGGAATTCCCTGCAAATGTCACGAATGAGTTCTGCTTCGTCGAGTTAACGAACTATGTATCTGTCGCGCTAAAGATCGTAAAGGTTGCTCGAAGACTCCTCGAAGAACTAAAAGACGCGCTGGTCAAGATTGGTCAAGACAGCCTCGAAGAGTCTTAGTTGATTGTCATTTCAATCATTGCGGCAAATTTGGTACAATGGAGGATAGAAGAAGAAGAAAGACGAACAAAACGAAACGGACGAACGAACGAAAGAACAAAATCATTCGCGTATCCGCGAGTCCCCCCTTGCGTCATCCTTGAACTTCGTTCGAGCAGCAAAGTGGCAGTTTGTTTGAAAAACTTCGGCGCATCGATGTATCGACGATGGGTGAGAAGAAGGGGGATTGAAAAAGTTTCGGAGAGCGGGATAAGCGGATTAAAATCGATAGAAGTGAAAGAGGTACGCGGACGACGACGGCGGCCACGCGCGCCGACGATGAAAACGTCGATCGTGGAAAACACCGAAGCTCTCTTTGACGCTGCTCCCGGTCCCTTCCCCGTCCCTACCGGCTCCGTTCTTTTCCCGGTTTCGAGTAGAACGCCCCTTTGATCCGAGCCTTGGACCAAAAAAAAAAAAAAAAAAAAAAATTTTTAAATGTTTTTACATACTGTGACAATTTATAGTATTTTTGGAGCGGAAAAAA
>NW_025110034.1:101476-177688 GCF_011392965.1 Frieseomelitta varia | reverse complement strand
CCAAAAAAAAAAAAAAAAAAAAAAAAAATTGTTAACGAACAGAGTTTAAAAAGTTGGTGCGACGTTTTCGAAAAAATAACCGTGTGCTTGTCGTGTGCGTTCACCGCATTTTTTTTCTCCTCTCTCTCTCTCTCTCTCTCTCTCTGTCTTTCTCTGTTTCTCACAGGTGCGCTGCAAATCACCGCATCGGACGTGAACGACCAAGGGAAGTACGAGTGCGTGGCGAATAATTCCGTCGGCACGGAGTACTCCAAGTCGGCGATGCTTTACGTGAAAGGTAGGTAAAGTCCGGCGTAAAGTGACGGGAGAATGAGCTTTCCTCCCGGAAGAAACCGTTCCGGGCGGCTTCTTACCCGGTTACCCGGTTAGCCGTTTCAACGTGAATTCATTACAAAAACGTGGCGCGCGCGCGGGTTAAATCCCAGTCGTTTTCCTGTTTGCAATTAAAATTAATGCCACGTAATTAAAGCGTAATTAAACTAAGCTGACGGGGCACAAAGGATTCGCGCGGTTGGATGGAATCGCGTGGCAAATATTATGATGCGGCGAACGCAGGCATTTCTTGCCGGCGCGGCTGCTACTGTCCCACCCGCGGGGGATTCAAGTATCGCGTAATCAAATACTCGGCCGCCAGGTTTCGAGTCCGTACGCGCGTTAATTGCCACCGGAACACGTGCACGTTTCTCTCTTCGCGTTGTCGCTGGGAAAAAAAAAATTCATTTTTCGAGGTCCCACGGATAAAGGAAACGTTTCAGGAGGACGTGTATCATCCCCCACCGTCGAGTTTGACTCCTTTCGGTGTTTCAAAGTGTATTTAATTTTACAGCAACGAACTGCGAACTAGTCTCGTCTTACCGAGAGTGATAATTTTACTTGCAAGTGAGACTTTAATACTTTGTGCTTCGTTGCGTTCGATAAATGTAGGATACTCTGCACGTCGCGCGAGGAATTCTTAACCACTTGCGCTGGCAACTGATTGCGGACCATAACGAGCGACCCCAAACGGTATACAATAGTTCGTTGCTTTCTTTCTGAATTCGTCGGTACGATATCATCGCTGGATAGAAATTATCGAGAAGTAATAATAAATTTATTATTTGTTTTGCCTGTTTTGTTTTGCTTAATTATACTTAAAACTGAGAAAATATTACAATTTTGGGAACGAGAGATTCTGACGCGCGAGCGAGTGTTTTGTTAGCTCGATCTGGATGAACCATAGGTTTTAGATCTTCTGAGCCGAATTGGTTAACAAAAATTTGTCGAGGGCCGCACATAGTTTACATACTTTCTTATCAGTTCAATATAGCCTATATTGTTCATGAGGATATCGAAACAGCTTTTTTTATAACGAAAAAAATACATTGATTGGGAAAATATGTTTATATTAATTTAAAAAATGTGAAAATTTTTCGTTTAAAGTTTAATATTCTTGCGCCAACGGTCAGAGTTACTCATTCATTTTTTGAAACTCTGCTACTAATATATCTCTTTGCGTAATATACTCCACCGATTAGGTCCCGATATCAAAGGTAGGTTTTCAACAAAATTTTCTTCGTTTCTTTTCGCGTACTGCGACTAGTTCGACGAGTCGCGCCCACTTTCTCGATTCCTCCGCCGCCGGTGACCGAGGTAAGATCCGGTGGATCTTTGAACCTGACATGCGTCGCCGTTGGCTCGCCAATGCCGTACGTCAAGTGGAAGAAAGGTCCATCGACGGATCTCACGCCGGATGACAATCTACCAGTGGGTAGAAACGTCCTGACACTGACCAACGTGAAGGAGTCGGCCAACTACACCTGCACAGCAGCCAGCGATCTCGGTATCATCGAAGTGACGACGATGGTGAAAGTGCAAGGTTCGTATCATCGTATCGCGTGCTACTGTGCGCAATAACGCACACAACATCGTGTCGTTTCGCATCGTATCGTATCGTATCGTATCGTATCGTATCGAAATGGATCGAAATCGCGCGTAAATCCTCGGGAGATCGCGCCGGCGACCTATCGAACGTACGTAACGTGAAACGATCAATCAAACGGTCGGTGTGTGCGACCGTGTGTTCCAATGAGAGGCACGCACCCAACGAACCGTGGCGGTATAGGTTCCGTGACTAATCAATCGGCTTACGCGGTGCAACCGTACTTTGTGAAAATTGGCGAAACGTGGGAAACGCGCGAAGAACCGATCGCTATCCGTGCGTTTCGCAAAGTTGGCTTGGCGTTAAAGCCAAGCAGGCGCGCAAAGCATTCGTCAAAGGGCGAGGAGATGTGCATCGGTATAGTTTGGTAATTGCAAAACTTCGGGATTTTTCCAAGTTACTCGAACGGGGATATCTTTCCAATTACGGTGCAAGTTTTCCAAAAAAAAAAAAAAAAAACTCTTTCGAAACTTCTGCTTCGTGAGCCGGGTATCGTAAACTCGTGCGAACGAATGAATTTCAGCTCTGCCAAGTGCTCCGGAGAACGTTCAGGTGTCAGACATCACTGCCACGTCGGTGAAGCTCACGTGGTACTACAAAAATCCGGAGGAGGTCCAGTACTACGTGATTCAACACAAACCGAAGCACGTGCAGCAAGCCGAGGCGGAGATATCGGGCATCACGACCATGTACTATCACGTCCGTAGTCTGAGCCCTTACACCGAGTACGAGCTTACCGTGACAGCCGTGAACGCCATCGGGCGTAGCCCCGCCAGTGCCCCGGTGACAGTCACCACTGGAGAAACCAGTCAGTATTTCTTTTTCCTACCCTCTGTAAAACGCTTTTCTCATTATACTACACATCGGCAGCCCGCAAACATCTCGCAAATGGATCATCTCGCTTCTCGTCGACGCGGCCACGTTCACACCATTTTTCAGGGTCATTGTCGTTGTCGCATCGTCGAGATCCGCGGGGTATTATCGCGCGGTTACTACTACTGTCTCAAACGTTCTGTCGTCAGTAACACATACACACACACACATACACACGTGGCGCCTAAGTTTCACGAGGCTCGACTCGACGCGTTATTTTTTTCGATCGCGTACAAGGACCTTGCAAAAAAGGTGCACCGGACACAACCGAAATAAGAACACGTCCGCTAGAAACCGCGGACAAGAGATTTTTGTCGCGCAGCAACGCGCGAAAAGATAGCTTATTAGCGTCCGGCGAGCGTACAGGAAATTTTTGCACGTAGACAACAATGTTTTTTGCACCTTGCGAGAACGAGGGACAAGTTTTGACACGGTTTTTGAGGGAAATTATACCTTTTTTTCCATGCTGTCCGCCGTGGACGCACGATTTGACTCATGTAAGTGACAAGACATTTTTTTTCCACCTATCACCAAAAAAAAAAAAAAAAAAAAAAAAAACTCCCCTTTCTCTGTGTCGCACCATGTGTTAGTGTTTTTGTCGGATCCGTGTTCGGCGCGTCGCGCTTCGACGTTTCGCTCTGCATTTTTCCGTCTCTGCCTCGCTCTTTCTCTCTCTATCTTTCTCTCTATCTCTCTGTCTCTCTCTCTCTCTCTCTCTTTCTCTCTCTGTATCATCACCTACTACACTCCCACGTCTCTCCGTCTCTTTTCCACGGAGGAAAGAGTAAAACCAATACGCGGAGAGACAGCACGCGAAATTGCACCTTTCCTCGATAAAGTAGCGCACTCTTCGCACCCAGTGGAAATACGAACAGCCAGCCATCCGCGATAACTCCGGATATTCGTATTTTCACCGTGCAATTATACACACCACTCAATCGATTATCATCGAAAAATAATCGTTCGTCCTTTTTTTCAATAGCGGAATCGACAAATGGAGGTACCAGTAAGTTCAATCATATACTAAGAGTGCTGTAGCAAAACGTACTTTGCCTCTTGTCTAATTCTCTTCCTCGTTTTCTTTTCATTCCTCTTTTCTTCTCATATTTTTCTTCTTGTTTGTTTTTTTTCTTTTTTTTTTTACTTGTTTTTTAGTTTCTCTCACGTTTTGACTTTTCGTTCTCTTTCTTTCTCCCCTCCCCCTTTCTTAGTTTTGTTCCCTTGTTTCCTTTCGTTCAATTTCTCTTTCTTTACCCGAAACTTCGCGTTTCATTCAAGCACACGCACATGTTGGCCGTTCGATTCACATCAGCACTCACACCGCAGCAGTCGACACTTATGGCATATGTGTATATGGAGACAAAGGCGTACACCGTACTTGTAGCTAATCAACGAGACACGAACACGTTCTTGGTCATTTCATTAGTAAATTGCGTTCTAATCACGATTATCGCACAGTGCATTCTTTTTTTCTCTCTATCTCTCTCTCTGTCTCTTTCTCTATCTGGAGTTCCTGTTTCTTTTTTTTTCTTTTTTTTTTCTTTTTTTTTGTTAATTGTGGTATTTTATGGTGTTGCTCCCGGGGGTTTATTTGTATCTCTCCTCTCCAAGTGACTAACTAGATTGGCTTGTCCACCAATCGGAACGCGATTCGAGAGAAATCCAAGCTAATTTCTTCGTTCTAGAACCTGGTACTGCGCCACGGAAGGTGGTTGCCCGACCATTGAGCTCCAGCACAATGGTCATACAATGGGACGAACCGGAAACGCCGAACGGGCAAGTGACGGTCAGTCTTTGTAGCTTACAAGTTACACGCTACCGTTTCAAAGTATGTGGACTCTTACAAAGCTAGAAATACCAAGTCTCAGATTTTCTTTTGTTACAATCACTAAAAAAAAAAAATATATATATATATATATATATATATATATATATATATATACATATATATACGTTCATCGGCGAAATTCATATTTGCTTTTTATTTGAACAAAGACGTAATTAATGTCACTTTAATTACATTTAGTTGCACGTTTAGTTGCACACAGACTGGTAATTCTAGCATTGATTATATAGCTCCTTTTCATCAAATTAGGACCGCGCGCGGAATTTTACTTTTCTAATTATAACGTTATGATGCGTGTACACGTACTATGTAAATTGGAAATTATCGTTCGTGGTCGAAATTACTGCTGAATACGTGAACGATATAATGCGTGCCGGGATATTCCGCGCAACTGGAATCAGGCTACGGTTTTTTCTTTTTTTTTTTTTTTTTTTTTTGAAAAATATCCCCGATCCTTGACTACAATTTCCAAAGGTTGCAAAGATTGAAATCAAACAGATACAAAGAAAGGGAGGGGAACAAAAGAAATATAAATAATGGAGGGAACGCCGTCGAAGAAGAATAATCGCGTTGCGTATCTACGAGGCCGTTATTTACCGACGCGGCGATAAGTAATTGCCCAACGCACGAAAAGTGATCGTCCGCTTTAAATTGAACGCAGTGACACGCGTCCTTTTCGACCCGTCCGTTCGATCCCGGCGAGGAAATACGAGAAATACTCGGAAACCAAACCCTCCGGTCGCGACTCATAATTTTTTTACTTGTTTCGAACGTCGAACGATCCCCAATGGCGTTCAACTTTTCCAGAAGCTAAATAGCTAACCTTGACCGGTGTGCTTTTTGTAGAGAATTTTGATCGTACAGCTATTTAATCGTACATAACCTCACTAATTTTTGCACGATATTAACGATACAAAGATCGAACGATCTTTGTGGCGTTCAACTTTCCCAGAACCCGAAGAATTAATCGTAATGAAGTTAGCCTTGTCGAGTTCAGTTTTTATACAGAATTTTGATCATACAACCATTCAATCACACATAACCTTGGTAGGTTTTCACGATACTAGCAATTTACTCTCTTCATCTCGTTCCCTGTATGACAAGCAGCCGTGAAAGTGACACGGTTAACCTCATCATAATGACAAATACCAACTAGCAATTATCGCGCACGCGCAGTCAAGAGCACGCTCATCGAGTTTAATGACTCACGTTCGGCAGTGACGCCGATTTCTCTTTCTTACGGCTGGTCGTCGCGTACACACGTACACGTACACGTAACGACACATCGCGGCGATACACAAGGGGAAAAGGGAATCGGAGTCGCGCTGGATCTCTCGAGTTTCGCGAAAGTTGCGCCGCAGAGACGCTTAACGAGAACGTAACCTTGTTACGCGATTGGATCGACGTTCGCCGCGACACGACGATACGATAATCTTGTCCCGTTATTGCGTAATTGCATTAACGCCTTTGCGCGCATTGAATTTCACACACACATACACACGCGCGCGCGGAGAATATCGACGACCGCCGATTAAACGACGCGGCGAAATCGTAGAATATCGTCGAAGTTTATATGTCTGTATGTACGTACTTTAAACGCGGAGTAGGTGGTAAGCAGCACGCGCCGTTAGTCAATCGATCGTTGAAAAGTGTCGAGCGAGTGTGTACTTCTTCGATGTATTCTGTTTATTCCTACAACTATCATGCGTTCGTTGGAATTCTTGTATCCCCTTTCGTGGATACTTTATTAACCATTTTAGGGGCTATTTAAAAATAACCTCTTGTAATTGCGAAAAATGCCAAACATAACCTAACTTAATAGGTTTAATAACCTAAGATAAAGTAACTGCCTGTTTACGCACGTGGTTCAGGTTGAAGGAAAGTAATTAGGAGATGAAGCTTCGATATGATCGAAATCGGGCGCTGTAAATTGAGCGATGATATTTCGTTATCTGCCTCTGTGTTCTCACGCATTTTTTATCTGGAACACCTCCGCCGTGTTCCGCGTTCTGCGTTCCTCTCGGACAATCGCAATCTAGCTCCGCCATAATTTGTTTTGCACGGTTTACCGACGGAAAAATCGCCCAGGCAGAGAAGAGAGACCGAAGACAATACCGTTCGGAGAGCACTTTATCATGCAATTACGGCTATCTCGCAGAAGATCGACGACACGGGATTCGATCGCTCGTGCGCATGCGCGCTCGCCTCCGCACCGACACTAATTCAGGCGATAATACAGTAATTGTTAAATCTGTGTGCCCGTTGAATGCAAAGAGAAAAAAAAAAAAAACTACGATCAACTCTCGCTTCGTCTGCTCGCCTGTACGCGTTCGTATATCGATCGGTAACACAGTTTGGACGAAAAACAAGCGAGGGGAATATTATCGACAAGCGGCAGCCGCGTGTCACGCTCGGAATTTCGCGGTTTTCGCAAACGGCGGAGAAATTCGTGCGACGCGATCGATATAACCAAAGGAAGACACTCGAGAGAGTCGTCGATAGGAACGGCTAGGAAGGCACACATCAAACGGTGAAATTGGCGGCGTAAAGTTCGCGTTTACTGGCGGCTGTTTCACGACGGTACACGGTACACCGCTTACGTACCGTGAAGAGGGCGTTACGGCGTGACGTCACGCCGCTACGAATACGCGTTTAACGAGACATCGGTGACGTTACCCTCATAAACCTCCCGAGCTCGGCCACCCATCACCCGTCTCCGTGAACCGTTTCCACGAGAATTCTCGACTTTCTTCCCAAGTCCCTAATTCGCTCACTGGACCGAGTTGAACGGCCGTGAATGCGTAGAACATTTATTAATTTCTTTTCTTACTACATTTTTGTGTCGATCTGAAAAAAGGTTCCATACAACGTATGACATACGTACATTGATTTGATTTATTTCCAAATGCGAAAATAAGTAGTACATGTTGCTTCATATACAGTGCGTTTCATATAAGAACGTAGACGCCATTTCTCTGAAAAAGAATATTCCTTTTGTAAAGAAATTTTGCACAGATCGAAAGTACACTTGAAATATACTGTTACACGCATTATCCTGTCCCATAAACTGCATTGTAATGACATGCCACGCACGTCGAGAACATTTGGCCGAAAATTGCAATATTTTTCGTTTATATGGTATATCGAAATATAACCCAGGCAAAACGAGTAATAAATTTATTACTTCCCAGTAATTTATATCCAGTGATATACCGATGAATTCAAAAAAGAATACGACATTTATCATCACGACGCGTTGTCGCGATTCCCATCTTCGTAACAACTCTGTCTCTTTTCTCCAAATGACGTAAGAGTTCGGATTGTTTTCCGTTTGCGCAGGGCTCGATATATAATACACAGGGATCGTTTTCAACGGGCGGCCGACGTCCTCGAGAGTTAGTCACCTTGAGCACCCTTAATTCGATTACTCGTCGATCCTGCGAACACTCGCTTCCTTCGTTGGCTCTTCTCAGTCACTCTTGCGCTCCTTGCTCTCCCCCCTGCCTCCGTTAACTGCCTTTCTATGTACCAAATCGAACGGGCGCCATCAATTTCAGGTAAGTGCACCGAGGGAAGCATTCCACGCCACTGATTTCGCAATAAACCTCTTTGTTTCTCCTGCTGTGTGTACGTGTGTGTGTGTGTGTGTGTGTGCGTGCACGTACGTATAATACACCCAGTATACGGCCAGTAATCGTTAGAAAAAAAGAAACAAAGGAACAGCGCTACCTAAACAACTCGTGTGAAACGATGCATTGAACGACGGTCATCTTTGGGGAGATGTTGGCCGCGGTATTTATGCGAGGATTATGCGAGCACAGGGTGTACAGGTGTAACTATACACGTGGCGTATCAGCGGCGGGTAATTACGCGGCCTCGGAAGTTAGCGTGGCCGTCTCGGCGACCAATAAAGTAAATTGTATCGTGGCCACGGCAAATAATGATAATTAACGACGATCGAGGACCCGGAGTTTCCGACGAGGTTCTCAGTGCTTTTAAGGACCCTCAAGAAACCGATCCGCTTTGCCGGAGAAACTACCGACAAAGAAACCGTTTCCTAGCCATATCTCCCCCCGCCTCTCGACGGACGGACCCTCGCGCGCTTGGGGAACCCATCGCGTGCATCGTCGCCATCATCTTCGACGTATACATAATTTCGTTCGGTTGCTCCCTAATCGAGACCTGTCTCGCTTCTTCTCCCTCTCTGTCTCCTCTCGCCCTCCTCCTCCTTCCTCCGTTTAGTCTTGGTTTACTGCGTTTCCCTTCGTCGTCGTCGTCGTCGTCGTCGTCGACGACGACGACGACGACGACGACGAAATAGTTCCCCTATTTTCACGCATCAGGTGCGTCACGAAGCTCTTACAGTGCCCGGAGGCATCGATCTCTCGGCCACTCGAATTCGGCTTGGTCATGTTCAGTTCAGGGCAAGTAAGTAAGTAAGTAAGTAAGTAAGTAAGTAATTTCGAAACAGGTTGCCGATGGCTCTTCTCCTTTAGGCAGGGTGATCAAGGCGCGCGAGGTCGAAGATATCTCTCTCTCTTTCTCTCTCTCTCTCTCTCTCTCTCTCTCTCTCTCTCTCTCGCTGGTTCTTTGCACCTAGAAACGAAAACCGTACGTAGACGAGTAGGATCGAGGTAGAAGAAGGTTGAGATAGGGGGGTTGCTCGTCGCTTTGAGGGGTGGTGGACGAAGGATGGACCGAGGGAGAGCCAAGCGGCCGGGAGGAAGGAAAGGGTACGAGGAAGGTGGCAGTAGAGGGTGTAGAATGGGTCGCCGGTAGAGGGTGTAGAAGGGGGACGAATGGGGGTGGCGGTGGTCGTGAAGGGTGGCCGATGGTGGCGGACGCGGGTGGAAAGCGAAGAGAGAGAGAGAGAGAGAGAGAGTGAGAGAGGAGAGAAGGAAGGGTGGAATGGGGGGACGCCTAGCTGGAAACGCGTCGGTTCGCCGGCACACTAAGTATAGGCGTCCTCGCGACGCCGGCCGTCAATATACCACCCCTAACTAACCCCCCGGGGTCCGTGGGTGTTACTGGCTGGTAGAGAGCGAGAGACGACGCGAAGAACGAAAGAACGGGACGCGAGGAACGTTGGTGCGAGAAACCAACGGGGTTGGCGAGAAAGGAGGAGTGCGACGAAGAGAAAGATAGCGGAATAGATGTTGAGGGAACCGAGAAGGAGAAAACACGACGAGGGTAGGTTACTTCTGCACGAGGGATCGTCGTCGTCGTCGTCTTCGTCCTCATCCTCGTCGTCGTCGTCGTCGTCGTCGTCGTCGTCGTCGTCGTCGTCGTCGTCGTCGTCGTCGTCGTCGGCGTCGTCGTTCCCGTTGCCGTCGTCGTCGTCGTCGTCGTCGTCGTGCTCCTCGTCGACGTCGTCCTAGTCGTTGTGTGTACGAGTGTAGGTGGGCACCATCCAACCATCCTATCCCATCCTATCCTCCTGGCGCTATCCTATCCTGGCGTAGCTTAGTTTAGCTTAGGGCCCTGCCATCCGGGAGGTTGCTGCCATCAGAGGGAAAGAGGTAGAACGGCAACAGAGAAAGGAAGAGATAGAGAGAGAGAGAGAGAGAGAAAGAGAGAGACGATAGAACGTAGATAGAACGAGGACGGATAGATACCGTACGACGAGGGTGAAACAGAGAGGAAGAAGCACGCTGATAAACGAAGATAGAGAGAGGAAGAAAGAGAGAAATAGGAGAGAAAGGAAGATAGGCTATCCGAGTATAGGGTTGGTGGTAGGACATTGCGGATATATTCGCCTCTATCCAGCAAACCGGCCTCCTCCGCGCACGGTGTAGCAGCATCCTCTCCGGCGTTTCTCTCTCCTGGCCATCCTGCGACGTAATCAGCGAGAGAACCACCACCCACTCTCCTCCTCCAACCCACCCACCATCGACCCCTTTCTGCTCCACCTCCTCCTCCTCCTCCACCTCCACCTCATCCACCTCCTCATCCTCTCTTGCTCTTCCACCTCATCCCGTTCCCTCCCCCCGTCCCCCTCCCCCCTCTTCGTCTCGCGTCTCACCGCGACCACCTACCACCATCCCCCTTTGCTCCTGTCCGCTTTGCGCTACCCCTCGGCATCCCTTGCTCTGGCTGCCGTGGCATGCATCTATCCGGACGTCTATCTACCTATCTATCTCGATGCACTGGGTGTCCGCTCGAAACCGGCTTCCATTCCCTCCTCCCTCTCTTTCCCTCTTGACGCGATTCTCCTCTCTGTTTCTCTCTCTCTCTCTCTCTCTCTCTGTCTTTCTATTTTGTGTGAATCCTACCTTACGGTGACGATCCAGCCGCGAGACTCGGACCCGTGATGGGATAGTTTCGAGCTAGATCCTTAATGGCGATCGCGGTTCCAGATACCTGCCGGTAATTCTCGATGAAACACACGGTCTAGAGTATATATACATATGTGTGTGTGTGTAATATCTACGCGGCAACCGAGGAAAAGAGTAAACGTATCACGGTTCCAGCCGTTCGACGAAGAATTCTCTGCCGTTATCGGCAAACTAATTAACACGCGAGGACGCGTTTGGTTCCATCGGTGACACTTTTTATTAACGACACGCGTTAGTAGTTCAGTCTCGAAACTAACCTCACGCCCAGGCTCGCGTCTTTGTGTACCCACCCCGCCGCCTTTGAATACATTCTTTTCAATCTCGCGGGACAACGTTGATTTCATTCATAAGTATTCACGGTTACTTCGGTAAGATCCGGCCTGACGATCCTTAACGATACTCCGCCTTATTTAACGCCAGTTTCTCAAAAGTGCTTGAAGTTCCCTTTAACGGGGAAACTTGCTCCCGTAAGCGAACAGCAAGAACCAAAGTAACCATCGAGTCTGTGCGGATTAGAAAAAGAATCTTGAAGTAACCTTTGGTAAAAAGGGAAATCTCTCTCGCAACATCTCTCGGAACAATAACTACTCAGCCGGCAATCGTCGAATCATCCCTCTTACGATCGAATTAGTAACTTGACGCCTTGATTAATTACTGCTCGTCCGTTTGTTTCGTTTCGTTCGGAAACAAAATAAAACATCTGAAAAAGAAAAAAAGAGAAAATTATACATCGACTTGTGTCTCGTAATTATAATTGTTACAGTTGTAGTTCGACTTGTTTCAACCTTTTCGGGAAGTTTCGCGTTTGAAAGAATGTTGACGTCGTCGAGTAACAACGAAGCAAGTCTTTCGATTGCTCTATACAAGAATTCGCCACGCGAATTACGAAGGTGCGCAAGGACAAACGACCGTACGGGAGTACTGCTCTCGGGTATACATGTGTATCTGTTATTGTGATATGGATGTTAATAGGTTAGGGGGTCTCCGGAGAATGTGGGGTGAATCACGATTTCGATAAGGGTTTATATTCCTCCCGTTCTCGTCCATTCTTGCCTCCCTTCCTCGTTCTCCACTCGCCCTGCCTCCCCTTCCCTCCCCTCCTCTCCTGGGCTCTTGCTCTTCCTCTTTCTTCTCTCTCATCGCTCGTTCGCCTCTCCTTCTCGCCGTGCACGCCTCTCTTCCTCTTTCTGCGTTACATCGCGTTCTAGCTGCCTGCCTGGTTCTCCCTCTTCTTCCGCCATTTGCTCATTGAAAACCGGCTCTAGGGCTTCCAGCGTGCTGAGTTTGCACGTATATGGGTCCCTCTTTCTTCCTATCCCTCTCTTTCTCTTCTTTCAGCGAGTCCTGCATGCGTGCGTGCGTGCGTGCGTGCGTGAGTGAGCGAGGAGTAAGTGAATACGCGTGTGTCTGTATACGTACGTACTTACTTTATAGCGCCGACGTCAGAAACACGTGTACGGCTCGTTAGAGCACGGCGAGGCACCGCTTGCCGCCCCGCTTATGTATCACGGGTATTCGTAATGATCGGCCGTCAATGGGAGCAGCTTAAACGGTTCTTCTCCACCTCCACGGTTCTCCAAACATTTATAATTTACACTCGTAAACGCACCGTGATCTGATCGCAGAAACTTTTCCGCCATTACTGTGCCGGCCTCTACGTCATAACCTAACGACAATCGATATCGATCGAGTATTAGGTTTGACAGGTTTAGCAGATTATTGCCGCCCTTTTATTGCAACCATTTAAAGTTGTTGGTAAGGTAGTTCATTTACAATTTAAACTCGTAAACACACCGTGATCGCAGAAACTTTTCCGTCATTACTGTGTCGGCCTGCGTTATAATCTAATGACAATCGATATCGATCGAGTATTAGGTTTGACAGGTTTAGCAAACGTTTGCCGTCCATTTATTACAATCGTTTGAAATTGTTGGTAAGGTAGTTCAACAATTGTATCGATTGGAAACAAAGTTCAGAGAGTATACGCAGCTTCTCCCTTTAAGTTCATTCAACGCAACGAAAACGAATAGACGACGCTGTGTGAAGTTTAAAACTAGGCTCGTGCCGCGGTAGTTCCATTCTCCGCGCTACACAATCAACGGTATAATCCGTTCAGTTGGCCAACGAAGTTACGAACTTGCTCCTCCGTGTCTTTCCAAGTCGAAAGTATTCCGAACAGCTGTTCCCGTCACGATCAACGGCGGGGAGAGACCCACGGAATTTTAATAACGTCAATTGCGATGTTTCCTGCCGCGAAGCTGTTTGTTTATTTCTCCCGGATCCAGCGATCTTCGAAGTCGAACGTCACGTGACGAGCTGCGATCGAAAAAGTGGAAACGTGTTTTAATTTTACGAAACGTCGTTCGAACACGTTCGAACACGTTCGAATACGTCTTACGCCAACGTTCGTCGCTACGTGAAAATAAAATAAAATGAAATAAAATCGCGATATTTGGCACGGATAATTGATAATTTGATATTTGGATAAAATAAAGATCACAAAAATCCGTCTCGATCATCGGGAATTTGTCTCGCACTACATTGACTTTGAAGGTTAGTACTTTTTTTTCTAATGACAAGATGGCATAGTACAACGTAATAGTAATAGAAAAGGTGTATGCGTCAACTTCACGAATCGCGAATATCGCAAATAACGTAATCGACTTATAATGTGCGGAACGAAGTAAGCCGAATTGAAGCGAATGTTTAGTCGATTACAGATATCGCGCGTCTTTTCTATAGAAATATTATTGATCTAACCTCAATTATTTCGCGGTGATCACGTGTATAAGAACATCAGTGTAACTTTTTACATACTCGTCGCACCGTACTTGGCGAACTATTAGACAATTCTACAATTAGCACGAAAATTAAAAAAATATTTCATTATTAATAATAATAATATGTATACTATATATATATTATTAATAGAATTTTATCTTTGCAAATAAACTTACAATTTCATTTTCAGATACAATATTAAAATTTAAAAGTTAATTGCTATTAATTAAAAAAATTAAAGATAAATTTAATATAAATTTCACGTCCGAGATTAACTGAAATTTATGGAGGACCTGTAAATTTGCTAAATTGTCCACACAATTGCGAGGGATGTGAAAGACGTGTAAAAATGTCCAGTTAACCTTTATCGATAAACGTAGTATATAATTATTAATTGTACCATAAACGACTGCCGTATGTAATTATTAATTATACCATGAACGACTGCCGGTTTAAATATCGCATGGCCAGCGATGTCAAAGCGTTTCGATTCTCTTGAATGACGACGAATCGCAGACGAGTGTTCGCTCATTGTCAATCTTCACTCTTTAAAATCCTGTTGGAGTAGCCAGACGGATGTTTCATACCGCGTTTACACAGGCTTAATAAAAATTGTTGCGTTGTCGCGGGCGAGGCATTATTATTATAGACGCAAATCGGGGTCGCGCGATAAAGGTCTGAGCGGGGCTGAACCGTGTGTCCCCGGTGTCAGCCGACCTTTCCCTCCGACGACACGACCGCTCGCGCGAGCTACTCGCGCGAGTTTGATTTTACAGTTTTCCAAACATACGCGAGAGCATCGCGACGACCTCGGTTCGCAAGGCACATGGTAAACCCGCGTAGGTGTAAACTCCAGGGGGGCGTGGGTGTATGTGTGTGTGTGTAGGGCGCCCGTGCAGCTCGCCGCACGTAGAGACGGGGCGCACACAGAGGAGCTTGGTGGAACATCTAGCCAAGGTATATAGGCAGGCAGGGACTAGGTACTATCTAGTATCTAGTAATACCGGGTACTAGGTACGTACGCGCCGCGGACGCCAAATAGTGGTTCGCATATTCAGAGAGATAGCGACGTCGCTCGGTGCGATCGCCCCTGATTTAGGCCTCGTTCCCTCTCTCTGCCTGTGTGTGTGTGTATATGTGTGTATGTGTATATATATCTCTCTTCCTCAGGTCGCTCGTCCCTGTCCGGTTCCCGCAGCCCTCCGTATCTGCCTCTCTGTCGCTCCTCTCGTCCCTCCTTTCCTTCGCCCCCGGTCGTTCCCATCTCCCAACGCGCGCGCCAATACATCCGTGCCCCGGCACCGCTCGCCCCCGTGTGTTGGAACCGTGCACGTACACGCGCACGTACACATAGCGGCTCTCTGGTCGCGTCCACGGATAACGTCCTCGATACGGCGGCCAGCGCCGAGCGCACGACATCGAGGCGTCCCGAAAAGCGCTATCTCGCGGCACCCCGCTCGAAGCCGACCAATCAGCGCTTCGATCCACGCTTTCGACCGTCGCGCTTTGATCATGTACCCTGCGACTGATACCCACGAGCATCGTCTCGGCGTAAATCACGTCCTCTCTCCGTCCACTTCCGTGAACGTAGATCGAAAGGGGAATTATCGATACCGTGCGCGTCGCGGAATTAAGGGATTTTTGTCCTTTCAGATTTAGATTGTCGCAATCTCTCTCTCTCCTCTCTCTCCTCTCTCTCTGCCGACGTAACGTTTTTTAAGATAGTTCAATCCCCGGCGGCACAAGGACGTTTTCCATGGATTTTCTGCCATGTCTCTCATTTTCCTTTTCGATGACCAATTGCACGACGACGTACAAACGTTGTCGTTTGCGCGCTAATTGATTAAACCCAAGCATACGCACGTTGAACCTCGTAATATTGTGAAAATCGGAATATGATGAACCTGATGAGAAGAAAAAAAAAAAAAGGGGCACTTTATTGGAGAATAAAGTCGTTCATTTTCTCTTTTTCTTTTTTTTTTCTGACCAATTGATATTTAAAAGGTTAATTTGACGTCACTGAGCAACGAACACACAAAATTCCGGCTTGATCGGAAATTGATTAACGAGTTATACCGGGGAATTATCGAATTATCGATCGTTAATAATTCGCGAAAGTTACGCCTTGAAACTTCACCGGTGTGTATTTTATATATTGTATCGATCGTAGTTGTAGTCCAACTAAATCGCGACCCTCGTAAAAAGATTATGGCGCTGACACATCGTTCTATCCGCTTTAAATCGTTCTGCCGCTCGGAAAAATCTTCGAGCCTTCTTCGCAGCAAATCAAGTTTACTCTCGAGAAAGTGTGTTGTATGCGAAGTTTCTGAAACGCGCGTGATCCTGTACACAACAAAAATAAGGAATTTCCTCTTATGTATCTCTTACAATTAAAGAATCGTCCCCAAACACGCGCAAATATGTGACAAAAACGTAAAAACTTATCGTTTCCAGTTTTAATTAAACAGTGCACGATCTTTCAAATAATTTGGCACTTCAACATCTTCCCAGCACAGGGATGTTTGATGTGAGAAATTATTATTTATTAAAACTATCATTGTACAAGTTTTTACAAATAATCGTACAATTTTAATTTAACTATTGTAATTTGATTAATATGCACTGTAGCAATCGATTTCAGATTTTCGTTTTTCGCAACTGTTTAAACGATACGAGCATTTCTGTCGAAATCTGTTTGGACGTAATCGTATAAATCTATTTACATTAATTAATCGTTAAAATTATAATGATTTATATGTGGAATGCGATTGCTTTAGCGTTAACAGACATTCTCGTTAATTTATGTGACAATCAAGATCCGGTATATTTGTACGAAGGTGTTGAAACGTATAAGCGTGATATCGTAAGAACAAAAAGGTCCGAAAATCTCGAGTACCTCAGATTCTACGAGGACAATACACCACGCGTCGAATAATTCGCGTAATGCACGAGCGTGAGCGATATTTAAGCGAGAGACGAACCAGTTCGACCAGGCAGTAAATTATCTCGGGCGACGTAAGCTCGTGGTTGAGAGACACTGAGCGCAGCTGCCGCGGCGCGGCGGCGGTATCTCCGCGTTGTCTGCTACCTCACACCCTCGTCTTGCGTCCCACGTGGGTGCCGGTCGAAGGGGTCGCGCGGAATGATGGTGACGCGCGGGGGCAAGCGAGGGACGGCCGGGGAGGGGGCGGGCAACGCCAATGGGCGAGGAAGCGGGGGACCGAGGGCGCGTTCGAGGGATGGCGGCAGAGAGGCAGGGGTGGATGGTCGGGTGAGGTTAGGTCGGGTGGACAGAGGGGGCGGAAGTGGGTGAAGGGATCGAGGGATAGCCGCACCACCCACTGACCATCTCTCTGCCCTACCCCTGGCCCAGGCTACGCGCTCGCAAAAAAGACTGCCTTCTCTCCCGCTTCCAAGACACGGGAAAGGGCGAGGCGCGACCCCTTCGGCTTCGATTTCGGAATCGACGGCCCGGAACCTTCCTAAATTTGGTGCAAATCGCAGCAGCTCCCGACAATCGCTCGTTGAGAATCTCGAGAATTTCGTTTTTTGTCACTTTGTTGTTTATTTTACGGGGTGAATCGCGCAAACAGATGTTCGCAATTCACCCCGCAAGTGAAACGGTAATTTGGAAAAAAAAATTCGCATCGTTGTGTTCCGTAACAACGTAATTGGCTCTTTCTGTTTTTCTTTTAATTTCTGTCTCTCTTCCTCTCTATCCCTCTCTCCTCGTCATTTTATGAACGGTGGTCGCTTCCGTTATACGGTACAATATACCATTCTACGCATAGATCATAATACAGTCACGTAGGTCAGGGACCGAGAATACGCACGAGTTGCCACGTGCTCGGCACCGTATTTGAATGCGCCTACTCTTCTTGTGTGGAGACGATTAGTAGTTGTGTGTGGGATGTATTTACTCTTTAGTATTATTATTATTACTTCTGCGTTTCCACGTGAGGCTAACGGTAAGCGGCGTTACGTAATCTATCGACAGTCGGTAAAATAAATTCAGACAAATTCAGGTAGTTGACAAATTCTGTCTTATCGACCGTTGCAACGTAACTCACTGTATTATCTCGTTACGAGAAAGTTGATTTAAAGTCCAATGCAACAAGTGTTTTGCTTATTGAATTACAAATGCGTTTCCCTCTATTTGTGACATCACATTTACAATATTATTTCTGTTTACAGCCGAAACAGCTAGGATCACCGACATGGGTACAAAAGTTTCGAAAGGGCAACTGCTTCGAGTGCGCGACATTTCTCGCCAGCTTGCTACTAGGCCAAGGATACAATGCGTTCGTAATAAGCGGTTACGCGTCGAGGGAGCAAACGTTGTGCGATTTGACGCGAAAATCGTGCCCCTGTGTGCCGCGACCGGACAAACAAGCGGAACGAGAGCCGAAAGCGGAACAACCTGAAATCACCAAGTACAAGTTTAAGCTCATGACAGAGTATAATAGTCAATTTTTGTTAAAATTGGAAGAAGAGGAGGCGAGGAAGTTGGAGGAGAAATTACTCTCGGACGAAAAGGAACAACAAAAATTGATCGAAGTATCACAATCGATTTCCTACTTTTTTTTTTTTAATTCTCCCCTGATTGTGAGAAAAAATTACGTTTGGATTTAGGAACTGGAGCAGCTTCCACCGGATGAGTATTGGGGACACAGAATACACGGCTGGGTAGCGATATTGCCAGAGCTAGATGGACCAAGGGACCAGGAGATTCCTTGTCCACTTTTCATCGAGCCTACCACTGGCGTGTCTTACGGAGCCGCAGACGATGACACGGCCCAGTTGTATTTGGGCGTGGAAAGTATATGGAATGACAAGAATTATTGGGTAAACATGCAGTCATCCGCAGGATCGTGCGCGAATATAGCGTGGGATTTAACGAAAGTGGAGCTGTGGGAACACTTACTACCCGGTGAATCATGGACAATGCACGAAGCGGAAGAGGTCGACGAGGAATCTGGCGTGGAACACGAGAAACACCTGGACATGCCAGCTTCATACGTAGATCAAATAAATATTAGCGAAGCAGGTATATGAAAAATGTTGAGTCAAGCATTGGAATGTAAGTGTGTCGATACATTGACAGTCTCGCTTATTAGAATTTGAGAAACGGTTCCCAAATGGTACGAAAACGACATTTTATAAAAGGACGAAGGTTGAACGCTACGCGCCGTATCTTCAGCCGAACGGCTTGGTGCAAAAAATCACCATATACGACGATTACGATTACACGAGTCCCATTGAGGTGTACGAGAATTATGCGAATAGATCCGACAATCTGGTGAAATCGCGAAAAGATCTAAATAACGATACAGTTGTGGATTACTATGCAAGAGGCCGAGCAGATCAATGCAAAGGTGGTAGTTTATTACCGTCATTGTGCCTTGATATGCTTAGGATTGATTCTCCTTGATGAAAAATGAAATTGCAGAGCATCGATACTTTGTCAGTGCTCCTCATTTGTCAGTGGATAGCGAGCGAATTTTAGATTTCTATCACGTTGCGCGCTTCGATGGTCTATCTAAATTCGAAATGCATCCGAATTACTTGACGCAACACTTCGTCGACCGCGATGATTTCCTGTATTATCGGTAAGCGGTAATTCGTAATTTTGTAGTTAAATTGTAAACGATTAAAAATGATTACACGATATTACAACCAGTGTTTCGATCGACTTGAGTACAGGCACGTACAATTTTCGCGAGAACGAAAGAGCTCCGCTCCGCACGATATTCATTATCGACACATATCGGTAAAGTAGAATTTGATAATTGTAATTTTTGAAACGTCGCGCGAAAATCGATTAATTTAAGGTATTCTAATTTTGCAGAATATCGTCGAGAAATTTAATAGAGACGAACGGATAAAAGCAAGTAAAAACATAGCAATTCGTGAATTTGCTATTGACGAGAACGAAATACGTCTTACGTATCACTATCATCCAGGGCAATTTACAAGAGTTCTGCGAACATACATAAAGCCACCGTTAGCAGAAAGGGGTGAACGATTGGTTCTTAATGTATCCACGATGCAGGGGTATACTGTGAGTGTTCATCACTGTATTAGAAAATTAGAAGACTATATTGTTCTATTTGCAGCCTCTAGAGGAATCTGAAAAGTCTCTTCATTTATTATACGAGCTAGAGACACAACTAAAGGAGGAAGATGTATCTGTATCTCAAGTTAGAGCAGCAGAAAAGGAAATGTACGCATTTCTCGAGACAAGAAACAAAGAATACTTATTGCCAACACTATCAATATCCATATATGATAAACTCAGAGAGCCAGAATTTCTGACGGAAGCGTTGATGGTATGAAAATAATAACGATGCACTTTTTTAATCTAAATAATTAATATATGTTTTGATAATTGATGTATTATTAAATACAGAAAACAAACGGTCAGGAAGATATCACGGAAGATGTAGATTATTTAAAACCGTATCTGGCTCGTTTAGGCAATCCATCGGAACTATCAAATATTGACGCATATTTTGTACAATATACGTGTCTCAATGATTACAAACAGTTACTTGTACAGAGAGCGAATAAGATCTTGCGTGAGTTTGATAGATATTCGCAAGAATTGATAAAAACGCAAGCGTTACTAACACAGGTCAATAAATTTCCATCAAAATGTGTTATTTTGTACATTTATTTGATACAAAATGCAATATAGAAAATCATGTATTTTTTTTCGTCTTTTATAGGATGGAGATGTAACCCGCGAAGAAGAAGAAAACCTATTAGAGAAAATAAATGAAATAAACTTTCACTTACAAATGTTGGAAACCAGATTAAATCGGCATAGAGACTTAGTTCCTATAAGATACGAAATGTTGATGGACCACTTACAACAAAGTCCGCATCTCGCGATACTTAGAGATGACTCTAAGTGAAACAACGTTAAAGGTGATACTTCACTGAAAGGACCAAGAGCCCATTTGTCCAATACATCGGCCTGAAACAGCTTTGTATTAAAAAAGAAAAATCTTCAGTCTTCAACGAAAAGTTTGCACGTTTACCTTCGTCGTCAAAAGTGGCCAACGTAAATTTACTAAGTTTGTTAGTAAAACTTCCGGTACTGGAACCTATCGTATGATCCGTTAAACGATCAGTGTTCGTCACATCGCCGTTAGTTCCGTGACGACGATGATCCTCGGCAAAGCCAGAAATCAACGTGTCCATCATTATTGCCTTAAAACGAATTCACACGATTAAAACTGTTCAAAATTAACATGAATCAAGCGCAGATCGTACTTGTCTTGAGAATACTTGTAGAATTTTATAAACTCGTGCCCCGTTCTCTCGCACAGGGAACTGTAGAAACAAACACGGCAGACAATCCAAATTACCTTCGTCGGAAGGTTTCGCCATTTCCCAGCTCAGCTCAGAATACCTTAGACCCAATAACAAACTCTGTAGAAAAGTTATTTTTAACGTGGTACTCCGGCAATTATCGATCATTGTGCGATATTTGATTGCTTACGCATTGGACGTCGTCCACGATATATACACCTGACGAATTAATAGCAATGAGTACGTGCATGTCACGGTTTGTGATCCACGATGCGAGCCCTCTCACGGGACGTTCGATTTGACCTTGAAAGAAAGCCGCTCCGTAACACGGCAAACTCCAACAAAACTCTAAATACTTTCTGACAAGCTTTCGCGAGTTCGTGTTAGTTCCCGTGTGATTTGGTATCCGTTTGTATTGCTCGAGCAGACGAGCCTCTGGTGCTCCTTTTCCCCCTACCAGTCCCAATCCGACACCAAGCCCCAATAACAAACTAGGAGAAGTGTAATGATGAGGCAAGAATCGGCCACGATGCTTCCTGAAAAATGCCAGTGTGTGACTTTGAGGATTGTACGGGCCGAGTTCAATGCGTGCTTGCAACGCTCCCAGACTTGCATATCGTGCCTGTCCCTCACACGGATAACGCCCTGGAACATCAACGGATGTGTTACACGCAGCATACGAAAAGATTGAAATGATTAATTACCTTGCAGCACGTTGTTTCTGGCTTCTGCATACAATAATTCCAACACTTTAGCTTCTTTTATTTGCTCCTCATCCGATCGGGAAAGAAATACATTTCTTCTAAGGCATAGCAAAGGCTCCTCATCTGTCTCTTCCCTCTGAGAACTGTATTTTTTCACTAAGCGATTCCACTTTGCAGCCAGCTCTAAAGGCTTATGATTCGGATGCAATTGAACCTCCAATCTTGAAGAGCAAAGCCACAGGGCGAAAACCGTTTGGCCAGTGAATAAAGGGGTTCTTGTCAATCCCAATTCTCCTTCGGATTGTATCATTGCAAGAATTTGATGCGCGGTAGAACTGTGTTCAATGTCCATTGTTAAAAAGATTCCAGTCATTAAATACACAGCTATTCTTACGGTAGACCTCCCCATGTTTAGATATTGGGATTGGTTCACTATCATTGCTAAAACGAAAAAAATAATTGTAATAATAAAGAAAATATACATAGAATCAAATGTTTATATGAGAACGTTATTGCTTACAAGTCGAAGTATGTCCATCAGATTTGTAGTCATTTTGATAATGACGAATATGTTGTCCTCGCCTAATTGCACAGTCTTCTTGAGTTTCCATGCTTTTTAATTTCCAACTAATTGAAGTTTGGAACTATATCTTTATTTGGATTTTTTAATTTCATTTCTTAATATTAACATTGACCTGATGTTCTCCTGTATATTTCTATGTCATTTCTCCAGGAGGGTTATTCAATGAACTACAAAGGAGTAAATTACTAATATGTGAACGGAGATAATATTAAGGAAGTTTTTTTTTGTAATAAATAACTTTTTTCTTTGCACCGAACAAATAAAACTGCATGGTAGATTTCAATTAATTTTTGCAAGATTTTCAACCAAAATACTGCTCTGCTGCCATCTGAACTAGGGAACTAGTTATTGATTACTTCTCCTTTTCAGGAATAAACCCTCTTGGCATTACGCGTAATTTATTTATAAATTAAGGAAGGAAAAAGATATATACAATTAAGCCAAAATGTGTCTCCTATACATTTTATATTATCTATTACAACAAACGTACAAAGTAATATTAATTTTATATTTGCATCAGAGTTTGTTTTATAAAATTATGTAACTTTTCGTTATTTATAATTACATATTTTCGTAATATATTGAAAAATTAAATGTCTAGGTGAAAAAAATCAAAATTTCTTCTATACTAGAAAACTTAAGACACAAAGTTTTCGAACAGTTGTCTTCAACTAAGGAAATAGAAACTGTTTCTCTTTTATAAATTTTTAAGATCTAAGAATTATATTAAGTCTGCTACATTCATCGGCATCTCATCAATTTGCGTCGAATAATATTGTTCAATATCTCGAAGAATTCTTATGTCGTCGGTTTTTACAAAATTAATGGAAACACCTTTTCTTCCGAATCTTCCCGATCGTCCTATTCTGTGAATGTACAATTCACGATTATTGGGCAAATCATAGTTGATCACGAGAGATACTTGCTGAACGTCTATTCCTCTTGCCCATACATCAGTTGTAATTAAAACACGACTGTAAAATAATAAAAAATAACCAAAATTAACAAGTTTCATTTGTAACGTTACAATAAAACAACATACCTTTGACCAGATCGAAATTCTTTCATGATGTTATCTCTTTCTTTCTGTGGCATGTCACCATGCATAGAGCAAACTGTGAAATTCGCCTCTCTCATCTTCTCAGTTAACCAATCTACTTTACGCTTGGTATTGCAAAAGATAACTGCTTGTGTTATTGTCAGTGTATCATACAAATCACACAGTGTGTCAAATTTCCATTCTTCTCTTTCAACAGCAACGAAGAACTGTTTTATTCCTTCTAATGTCAATTCATCACTGTAAATAATAACGTGTTAGCTTGGATGAAACAAACAATTTTCCTTGATCTCGAGGAAATTGAGTTTACCGTTTTACAAGAATACGAATAGGGTCCGTCATAAATTTGCTAGTCATTTCGAGGATCTCATGTGGCAATGTTGCAGATACTAACACAACCTGTGTTGCGGGTGGCAAATATCTATATACATCGTAAATTTGTTCCTTGAAGCCCTTGTTTAACATTTCATCAGACTCGTCAAGGACTAACATTTTTATAGCTCTTGTTCTAAGAACTCTCCTCTTTATCATATCTAAACATTGAAAAGATAACAAAATTTACTAGTAATATTTTGCATAATATTCTTTTATGATCAAATTACCAAATACTCTTCCAGGTGTGCCCGACACAACATGCTGTCCGTAATCCAACTTTCTGATATCTTCCCCAAGATTTGTGCCACCTATACAAGCGTGACATTGAACGTTCATAAAATCACCCAAAGCCAAAATAACCTTCTGTATTTGAGTTGCCAATTCTCTCGTGGGTGATAAAACCAGCACTTGTGTCTCTCTGACTTGCGTATCCAACGATTGCAGTATAGCAATGGAAAATGTTGCTGTCTTGCCTGTACCAGATTGTGCTTGTGCTATCACATCCCGACCTTTCATTATAGGTTTGATAGATCGCTGCTGAATCGCGGACGGCTTTTCGAAACCTAGTTTTAAAGTATTGTGTCACAGTTAATATCGAACCAGTGTGCAATTCAATGTAATGCGAACATATACACATGACAACATAGTAACAAATCAGGTTATGTTCAAGTAACACAAAGAAATAAGAGTTTGAGGGCTACCGTAAGCGTAAATTCCGCGCAACAACTCATCCCTGAGCCCCATGTTGTCGAAAGTTGGAATAACTTCCACATCCTCGCTTGTTTCGAACTCGACGTTTGATAAATCTTCTGTTTGCGCGACGCGACGTGACTTCACCTCCGCCATTTTCACGATTTGTATGCAAGGCTATCTGACACGAAGATGGCAAAATGGTTTGAAGTCAAAGAGCAGCCAAGTCGAATCCTTGCAATAAATCACTAAAAATAAATAAACAAATTATATTTATTTTTTATTTAATTAAAATTTTATTTATTTTTCTTTTTACATAGCAATATGCAGCATTGTACAAATAAGCAACTTTCAACGAATTTTCGATCATAAGTAAATACAACTTACGTGTAGTCACTAAATTTACCATCAGCGCCGCGACCATCAGCGACCATCGCAGAATGTTACTAGTCTTGTTGTTGCATGGATTTTTTTTTCTTTTTGTAAACACGAGAAGAGTGTGGAGTTATAAGCATGTAAAAATATTTCAATATTTTTCTTCAATTTTATCGCACAGAGTAATGTGTTTTTGAATCAAAAAGTGATATTTGAACTCTGCTTAAGAAGAGGTTACGATGAATATTAACGTAGCGTTGGACGAACATTTGACAAGTAACAGTTGCGTGAAACTTGTGATCGAGCTTTTGAAATACATTTTATATCAGAAACAGCAAATACCCTTCACGTGCGATTCACTGTCTCAACTGAAAATGAAACCGACTGACAGGAATTTGTCTTCCATAAGAACGTTGTTAAGCTCGTTGAAAAGCACCTCGGAACAGTTAAACTCGCAATTTCATCAGAAACACTGCAAAATCAAAGAAATCGCAATACTTATCGGCGCAACAATAATATCACCGAAATTGCACATTAGAATTGAATTTCCATCCGATATTCTCAATAGCCAGGAGCACTTTGAATGCAAACACGCTTCCAGAAAACCCTTGTTAAGTTTAATGAGGTTAGCAATAAAATTTGATAACACTCATGAAGAATAATACTTGTCGTTTCTTACTAATAGTATCATTTGATTTGTAGGTCAATATTGGAATGTCCTGAGTTTCAAGCTGCATTGTCATTGCCACTGAGCCCTACGAACACCTTTGTGCTGATACAAAAGAGTGATGATAATTTGGTATCAGAGTTCTTTTTGCCTAAACCTCAGTATATACCTTCCAATCAGAGTTCCAATTATTTTGTAATTAAATTGCAACACAATGATCAAGTAAGACTGAATTGCAATTGCATGAACTTAGTGAAAGTTTATAACGAAGTATCCGAATCTGATACCACTAGGAGCAAGGATACTGAATTTTTAAATAAGTCAAATGTGAGTATCGTGCATGTTCCTTATCAGTGGTATCAATCTAGAGAAGTGATCAGAGGATTCAAATTTTTAAGATGACCATAGAATTTGTTACTAAGACTATAGCAAATTTTTAATTGGCCTTCAGTATTAGATCAATTTTTATACGGACACTGTGTATGTTAATCATGATATTGAAAACATATAGGTAACTACAAAAGTATTGTATAGGTTGTAGTTTTTAAAATCTTTTATAACAACTTGTTAATATTGTAGGATATATATTGATTTACATATTGAAATCATATTGATTATAAATAAAATTATTACTGAACCGTCAAACAATTACATATTTTTTTATCATTTTATTGTCATCTATTTTACATACAAACTTACATACTGATATATGTAAAATTTCTACGAAATAAACGTTTCATTTTATAGCATTGCGTTGAGAACTATTCGTCTTTTAATTCGTAAATTCGAATTTTTAAAATTCGAAAGTCGTTACTCGTAATTATTCTGAAAAGCAATACTACCAGTCCGCCTGCCCAACTGCATATCATTAGAACTAAAGGAACCTTGAGAATGTTTGTTACAATATTTGAATATTTCTTGTATTGTCAAAAACAACAAAAAAAAAGGTGAATATTTACACCTGAATATTACCTGCAGGTATGAAGTTATATTACACAGATAATCAAGATCGCGTATATAAAAGTGATGTATTTTCATGCATATCTTTATAATCTCGCAGTCACTGTAAACAAGCTACTTGTAAGAATCGTGAATTCAAAATAAAATTTAACATTGATACCTTACATCCACAACTTTTTTGCATATATTGTACATTTCGGAAGTAATGTTTCTCATGTTTTTGCTAAATGCTTTATATCCTTGTTGGAAATTGTAATCCGTATACATAGATATAATTGTAAATGCAAAGTTAAAGTACATTGCAGGAAATACAATTCTCCAAGGATCTGGATATCTGTATATACAAATATCTATGTACATATAAATATAATTATTTAAATTAATATTCCAATAATAAAAGAAACATAATTGACTTGCATTGATGCATCATCATGTCCACCTTTACCACAGATAAAGAACAGAATGAACCAAACAATTCCAAACGTGCAAGATGAGAAGCACATTATTAAATAAACGCGACATATATTTTCGTGCTGACAATCAATAAAAATATACTTCCACCAGTCTGAACTGTTGCATACGTCGTCAATATTTTCCAATTCTAATTCTTCTCTTAGTAGAACAACTTTTGCCCACAGTGGGCAATTGCCTCCGAAGATCTGTTTCTTTATGTTTTATATAATACATTAAATTTACGTAAAACATCAGTAAGAATCATTATTAATTATACCCATAACATGTAGAATAAAACGCTCGACGCGTATCCGCTAATTGCGCCTAGCAAATAGAGGAACATTTGCACGTATTTCCATAGGCAAGAGATCTCCATCGCATCGCGTACGATAACCTTCTGATATTCTTCTAAAAGTTTCATCGAGTCTTTCGACGTAGGAACGAAACATACGGACAATTAAATTCACAATTCATACCCTTCGCCGTACCGGTGAATCAGTGCGATTGCGCGTCAAACTTCATTCGTATTAAAAAACGTAGATCTGATTGGTCAATCAGGGGCAAACAAAATTCAAACGTCAACGAAATAAACAAATTTCAGGAATTTCGGAAGATCGCTTTACGGTGTACAATATAAATCTTACGCTGCGTGTAAATAGCTCCAGTTGAGTGGACATAGGCGGCGTTGCACCGTAGCAAGAATCAATCGACGCGTTTTTAATATTCATTGAAAATGATGTCCAAGCTGGATTCCGTGAGTATCGAGTATGGTAGATTCGACGTAACTCCGTAGTTTGAAGGAAGTGTTGCAGATTGATCGTGGGAGTTGGACCAAGGAACAGAGGAACGCGCGGACCGCGGACCGCCACAGTGTTGTTCGACGAGAAAGATACACGAAGGCGAGAAATTCTTGTTTTTTTTTTTTTTTACATCCGAACATCGAAAATCACGAGGAAAACGATGGTAGATGCACGTTCCAAAGGGTCATCGAACGTATAAGCTCAATTGCCGCGGACACGTAAACCATTCGTGGGTGAAGTGAAACACATGTGTCGGTCAAACTGTGTTTTCCACAGCAGAGTGCCCGTCCCGTGTTTGACCCGTGAAAATCGTCCGTTCAGAGAGCCAACTTGTACGCCAGTCGCAGAAATTTCCAAGATATCAACGTGTTTGGCCGTGAATAAGCCCGTTAATGCGACGAGTTGCTTATTCGACATGAAGTAGAACTGATTGCAAAAGGCGGCAGTGCGTGGGTGGGTGGGTGTCTGAGCGATTGCCACTCATGTACAGAAAATTCCTTTCGGAATTTGTCAGAAAATGTGGCTGGCCCATCAACGATAGTGTGCTTTCTCGCTCGATATCACCCGTTCGATCGGTGTATCGTTAATTGGCATATTGTCTGGACAAATGTTCCTGGCCACAGGAAAAAAATATTTCAGTTAAATTACAGAGCGACACCGCTCTTACTGTCAATCTTTGGCCCAATGTCAATTTGACAGTATCGAAGAAATAAGATCAATATGATCCTCTCCTTTTATTGTTACCAACTCTGTTGAGTCTGAGAGGAATCTACACATTCTGTTACTATCAACACTGTCGTTCGATACTTTTGTGTAACCAAGTTATCTTTTGGTTCCTTGCCAAGTGTTCCTTTTTCTTTTTGTTTTGTTTTCTTCCCCTCTCCTCTTTCCTCCTATATGAAAGATGCTTTCCTTAAACTGCGAAACAAGAATACTTTAACAGGAACACTCATTCGAAATTGTTACTCATAGTTTTAAGAGAAGGACCTGTTCAAGGCCGTGCCTCTCTCATCAAACTGATATTAAGAGGCTGAAGCATGAAAGGTCAAGCGGAGAAAAATGGATATCGATAAAGTATCAGCATGCGTGAGAAGTCAGCAGAATGTCATGCTCACGCAGGTCACGTGAGGGGCACAACAGAAATGTGCTCACGTGATCCTTCTACGTTGCACTCAACCCTTACCAAGGCAAATGGTAAAAATTCAAACCCACAGCCAACGCATCATTCATCTGAAACACGCATTGATAACAACATACTTCCAACGCCTGGCGGACGTTTAAAGTTTTTTAAAGATGGCAAATTTATCTTGGAACTGTCCCATCGCAGAGATGGAGAAAGAACTACATGGTTTCCAGTTCCAAAGAAAACATTTTGGCCACCAGCCAGCACAACTCCGAATCGACAAGAGAGTTCCACCTCTCTCAGTGGTAAATTCAATGCAATACAGTAATCTTTTATAAGATTTAATAAATTCTAACATTTACAGTTTCAGATGATAATTCATCGGTTCAATCAAGTCCTTGGCAAAGAGATCACTGTTGGAAACAAGCGAATCCAAGACATAGAATATCCACGGAGTTTAATTTTTACTATCATAGAAGTCCAAAAAATCGTCTGTGCGCACATCCTCGCTTAGTCGCAAGAAAACGCAGACGTCCGTTAGATCCTACTTCTCTGTTACTCGTTTCAGAATCAGTAACGAATTACACGAAGCCAATTCGTAAAGCAAATGGCACATCAACGGGAAAAGTTTTGAACCTAATTATCGACAAATTGGCACGTCTTCTAGATCCTAATGTCGTCTCTCCACGCAAACGTATTTTGCGTGAGCTAGAAAGAGTGTCGTTAGAAGATCAAGCATCGAAAAGACGCGCGACACCACAGCCTGTTTGTACAACAACAGCTCCTACATCATCACCAAAACAATTATCTTCATATAGTATAACGAGTATCCTAGGAGAAGATAAACCAACTCACGAGCAAGGGTTTTTGAGGAATTTATTGAAACCAGATGACAGGCAAACTGCAAAATACTCATCAAGCAATTCGTACCCAAGAGTACGAATGGATCCATACATTGGTACAACTAATGCACCTCTTCAACATCCACTTTATGGCGTACCAATGTTACCTCCTGGACCATACAGAGCTCCTTTATGGATGCATTATCCATCGCCCGTCCATTACCCACCTCCTATGCCATTGTATGCACCACCACCACCTCATCCACCATCTCCTCCAATTCATCACTACAAAGACTACAGGGAACAGACTTTAACGCCTCCTTCGGGTAAATTCTTAAAAATTTATTGCTTAATATCTGTTAAATCGAAACTCATGTGTTGCAAACGAAACTCATTTTATTCACATCTCCTCCTAGATATGCCTCTAAATCTGTCGAAGCATGCGGGTTGAATCTCAGGATCCTAAAAGTTGGTGCCTTATATCATCGGTGGGATGAACCTGCGGAAACACTGCCCGTGTAACGCAATATATTAGTATTTTTTTATTCGTAAACAGTAGTATAGTAAGTAGAAATACGCAACTGGAAAGACGAAGTCTGGATGCTATTCTTGTACATAAAAGTGCATAAACTGTCGAAGTTGGTATATATAGGTATTTTATATTAATGTTAAATTAAATCATGAGTAGTATTATACAATTGTAATTAAAATTATGTACGTGATATAAATGATCTTATCACCTAATGTGCTCATTACTTTCTCATTTTGATTAATTATTGCTAAGAAATATTTTGTCGTCGTCTTGGAATCCATAAATGTGTTCACACTGTAAGATTGTAAAATTTGATTTTCATTCATTATTTTTACTACTCATGATACAAATATTACGATGAAAGGAAGAGCATGCTCTCATCTTACGCATCTCACTTATACATTATCTTGTTATTCTTATTAATGTTACTGTCATTATTATCATTAATAAATGATATGACTATTCATTTAAAAAAAAAATCACATGAAAGACATAGAATTATGTACAGAACAGATTACTATATTTAGTATAAATATTCCTATGAATATTATATATATATATTATTATACATACATATATGTATATATATTATATATATATAATAAATTTAGGTTAATAGCACACGCAACAGTATACATTTATTTATATAATATTAACGACAAAATTGCTTAGTATAGACCGTGGGGTGTGCCTTAAATGATTACCTAAATTGCAAAAAAAACTAAATTATAAACACATTCATGAATATGTATTATTATTATTACTATTACTATTGTGTATATATAAATATAATTTTGCGTTATGTATTTGCATCAAATCGATTATTCGTCACTATTTATTGTTAGTCGAACACATTACCAAACGTTTTACGCGAAAGGCAAGCTCGCACAGGCTCTACAAACTAGTGAGTAATATCTAATTATTCATTTACATACAATTTTTTTATTAATTGAAACATGAAAAATATGTGACTGCGCGTAAGCAACTGTATAGAAAGACTAATTTCGTAAATATATAAATATTTCACATACTACATCGAGAGATTTCTTATTTCTTGTCGACATCTGTTATCACATTCATTTTGGCGTTATTTATCCTGAATCACAGTAAACATATCAAAAATTCGACGTAGATATTTGTTTGCTTTCGAGAAAAGTAATTATTCCATTCAAACAAATTCTTCTCCAGTAACGAGTAATAGGGATATATGTACATGTCCCAAGAAAGAGATTTTAAATTTCGCGGGTACGCTGGAGCGTGCGCAAACCGACGCACTCTATCGTCCAGCTTTATCCCCCACTCTGGTTAGCAGCAACGCAGACGCTCTCGAGACCGCACAATCGTCAGGTCTTAGTAGTATCCGATTCGTGGCCTTGTTTTGTGGTATTCGTTGACCGGGTTATATCGTATCTGGTTACGTGTTTTTCTATCAAATATTCGTCGAAGCGGGATCCCGCGATCGAGCCAAGGCGAACGGACGATGCTCGGGAATCGCCGGCAGGCCCGTTAAGTGGTGTTTTTTGAATACACGCGGGTTTCGGGAGGCGAGCAAGTGAACCTAGTGTCCCCGGTAGAGGGGGAGAAGGCCGTATTTGTCCGATCGTATATGTAGCCCGCTCGACAAAATGAAAATGGCGGTGTTCCCGTACGAACGGAGCAACGGCCACTGACGATGGTCGTTACGGTACCGGACACGTGAGGCGAATCCAGTGTGTAGTACCTGCGTGTGTTCTTCTGCGGAATATCGTTTCGAGTGTTACCGCAGTACGTACACGGTACACGGTAGGCATCGGGGCATCGATGTCTGAATAAGAAATCGGAAGGAAGCCAGCGCGAGAAAACGATTTTTCCACGGATATTGCTGGGACAAACAAACATGATGGAATGACACCGCAGGGGAAGTGTAAACCCCTTGGATGAAAGTGGCCAGTGCTCCGGCTGTTCGATTCACGTAACTGCAGGACGAGTGAAGCCTTCATGCCGATGCCGGCCGAGTATCAGGATAGCCACGGTAACCACGAGAACGCTAATTTCGCTCTCGGGGCCACACAGGACGCCAGCAACATGACGGCCAATATGTACCGGGTGGGAGGTAAAGTAACACCGCGCACATTTTCTCGCCGGCTGACTGAGAGGGGTCTGCCACGCGATCCAACGCGATCGCCGATAAATCCCTCTTCCTCGACTTTCGGTTCAAAATTATTCGTTATCGGAAAATTAATTGTTTGCAAAATCGGGTAGATCGCGACATGGCGATTTTTCTCCCCCTCTGCCTCCCTCTGTCCTCTCCCCCTCCCCCCTCAGTCTCCCTTTCGGTCCCCCCCCGCGGTCCCTCTCTCTTCATTCCCCTTTCCGTTCTATCTTCGTTTCTATCTTTGTTTTGCCCGCGCAGCCCCTTAACTTTCCACCTTTCCATCCCAATGTCTCTACCACCCCGCTCTTTTCTGGCGTCCGTATGTAGGTACGTCTGCTTTCCTCCTTGCTCCCAACCCCCCTCCCCGTAGCCCTCCGCATTTTCCATCCCTCGCCCTTCGTTTTAGGTCTAACGCTAATTTCTCGATGATCTCGCGGATCGTTAAAAATTCAATATTTTCGGAGTGTGTCTATGTTTCTTGGTTTTTCTCTCTTTTATTTGCTCTATTATTTGGAAAAATTCTGTCGCGATAGATTTGTCAGAATGCATTTTTCGTCTGGGCGCCAATGGGTCCGGGGGGGAGGGGGGGACTAATGCAACTTCCACGAGATTATCTTCCTATTTTTTTCTCTTCCTGACGTTCGTTGCACAGTGTACTGCGAGGGTCCTGCAGGCTATATATTTCGGAAAACGTATGGAGAATTTCGGATTTCTGCGTATTTTATATTTGTTTCTTTCAACGAGCATTTTTTTTCCTTTTTTTTTTAATGCAAATTTTGCACCCTCGTTCGTGTAGGTCCAAACAATATAGCAAATATCAATATTTCTATTTCGCAGAAATAGAAAGTAAATGAATATATCTGACATTGAGATTTTATTTTTAACAGTTGCTCTCGCAGTCGTGAATATACCGATGCTTGTTATATAGGCAAATATTTATAAACGATAATTATTGATATGTTATATGTAAAATTTAATTAAGTGAATTTCTCTCTCTCTCTCTATATATATATATATATATATATATATATATATGTATATACTGCATATCTATTCGTATGTACATGTACATATACATTTTTACTATAATAGTCTTTTTTGATAAGAAGCTTTATTAAGTAGATTCTTTTTCTTTAATTTATAGATTATGTATATTTTGAAACATCCTCTACGTCTCCCTACCAGATAAGGAGGATAGAAGAATTAAATAAGGTAAGAAACGAAATTGCGATTGTATTTTTTTTTTCTATTGTAATTTATAAAGTTGATAGATAATTGTTTATGTCGTAGTATTTCGTTAATAGATATTTCGTATCATATATGTTGATAGCAATCTAAATATAAATACGCTGAATATATTCTACATTTGAAGAAATATATTTATGAAAAAATTTTTACTATTTTTAGACGGCCAGTGGAAATGTCGAAGCAAAAGTCATGTGCTTCTTTAGGCGGAGGGATTTGCCATCTACGTTAATCATGCTTGCAGATAAACACCAGTGTAAGTAAAATTCATGTTATTGCAAAAAGAAATGTTTATCATGTCGTATATATTGAAACGAAATTGATTTTTACTCAGAATTTTAGTGTATATATATATATACATGCATACTACATCTAACATTTTCTCATGTAGTCGATGTCATAATTATCAATCACCAGTGCTAAATTTGAAAGTGCAATTTACAAAAAGCGGTAGAGTTCGATAATTTTTTTTATTAATGTTTAGGTGATTGGATGAATACATAAGACTATATGTATCGAAGATAAGAGATTAATGTTATTTATTTTGCCTCGCGTCACATTGCAGATCGATAAGCATCCGCAAATGAGGAAAATTAAAATATTTCCCTAGTGCGACGACATTTCTAAAAATTGAAATCCTTTCTACGATATATATAATAATTTTTCATCAAATGTTCGATGGAATCACGCGCGCGTAATCAACGCGCACTAACGGTATGCATTTATTATGTTGGTTTAAAAATATCTCTCGTCGATTCGAAGTGACGAAAGATTGAAATCGTTCGTTCTACTGTCATTCCTGCCTTCAGACTGAAAACGCATGATCGAGACAAACGAAATGATCATTTTCTCCAGAAAGAAAAAAGAAAGCAATTCTATTTTACGCGACGTCGCCGCGAAAATCGAGAGAACCCAATCGGCGGAATGCGTCGTCGCCATCGCGCTGTTGCGATATATATATATCTCATATATATATATATATGAGAATTTGCAGACATGTTACATTTCAACACATATTTTTCCGCGCGAGAAAAATAATACGGTCCTCCGCGAGAGATGGTAAGGAAGAAAAACTTGTTCGATTCTCTCCGTGGATTTTAATACACGTACACGCGCGCGTGTACGTGTATGTGTCTCTGAAGCTTTCTCGATTTTTCCTTTGCAATAGCAAAGATAATGGGACGCGGGGATTTGGGGGTGGGAATGTATAATAAGTAAAGTTGGGGGGTGGCAGAGGGGTGAAATGGGGGTTGTATCGATCTGCCGGGGGTGGGTTGGGGGTGGTACGCCCGCCATCCCACCTCTCCCTCTTCTACCTCTCACCCAAGTCCCTCATACCACCCTCCCCTTGCCTCTCCCGCCACCCTGAACTAAATGAATGACTGACGCAGGGGTCGGTTGGGTATGTGTTGCGTGTACTCGGACACAGACTTGTAAGAACACCGATAGACGTACACGATAACCGGGCACATAGGCATGTACGAATAACGGGGCAGAGAGAAACAAGAACATACACGTACACGTATACATATACACACACGGAGAATGAATACATACGTAACGTTCGCGCGCAAACGAATGTATATGTGCCTGGGCGAAAATGGTGGGCCCCACTAGCCATCTTCGTTTTAAGCATTTACTCCCCCGCCTCTCTTTTCTTCCCTTCTCTTCTTTTCTACTATACGTACATATATATGTATGTACGTACGTGTGTATGTATACATATTTATATATATATATATATATATATATATATATATATATACATACTTTTATATATATATGTGTGTGTGTGTGTGTGAATGTACACTTTCTCGTGTCTCTTCCTCTTTGCCTGTGGCTCTATGTCCGTCTGCCGGTATTTGCTTCGAATCGGGTTCTCTCCCCTTTCTCTCTTATTCTCTCTGTCCCAGCCGTTTCTATACCCTCAAATTTCAGAAAAAAAAAAAAAAAAAAAATTGTGAGAACTTCGACCTGGGCAAAAGTCAGCACTGTTTCGTGCAAAATGGTACGAGATAGAGTATCGAGGGGAGCACGCGTTTTTCTCTTCACGATCATTCGGAGATCGTTTCGTTTCCATTTCCGGGTCTTAATGATCTTCGACAATGAGATCTTTTTAATTTTCCGTATGGAGCCGTTCGAGATCTCGATGTAAATTTGCCAAGTGTTTTTTTTTTCTCTTTGGTTTTTTAATGATGCTTGGATTTTTCATATCTTTTCTCCGTTGCTGTTTCCCCGATTTCGATTCAGGCGTTTTTATATGATTGTCTAACATTGATTAATAATCAGAGTAACGATGCAATATAGAGCAACATACCATTATTTTTGGAAAATGTTACTGCAGTCTATATGTTATATGATAAACTTCTGACTAAAGGTCTTTGACAATAATTTGCGACCCACACGATTAGAAATTGTAAATAGAAACGTGAGCGGAATTGGTTGAATCAAAGTTAGTTCTTTCTTTTTTTTTTTTTTTTTTTTTTTTTTTATGTATATATATATATATATATAAATGTAACGTCGTACGTAATCAGTAATTGTCAATGTTAGTCAAAAATGTAGGCAAATATTTGCAGTAGAGAAGAGAACCACTGGCCAATGACGCTGGAGGATGGCTGTGTCACACACCCTTGGTTGTTAAACTCTGTAAAATTGTAAAACTTTTTAAGAGCATGTGTTAAGAATTGTACTAAAGAAACGACAAACGCTGAAAAACGCATAGTAGAGTTGGGTTCTATGGTACAAATTGCAGTGGCAAACGCGGAGCAGCAGAGGTCAGAATCCCCTGCAAACATGCAGAGTCAGAAACTCGAGAATCCAGATACTACTAAGGAAATGACTAATAAAGATGGGATCGGGCCCAAAGTGATGAACAAAGGGGGCGGGAAGGGGGGCTGGCTGAAAGCTCCACTGTCAGAGGCCCAAGAGCCTCATGGTGAGTGAACTAGTCAATTAAAAGGTGCTCCTTACAGATGAATTTCATCCAAATTTTCTTATCATTTGTTAGATCGCAAAAAAAGTATTAAATAATTAATTTATGTTCCTTTCTTTTTTTTTCATGTTTTTTTTCTTTTTATTAAACCACGCGTGAACCTTCTTAAACTCGAATTCGTTAATCGATTCATCAGTAAGTATCGTGCAATTGCACCTTTTGATTGCCTTGTTAGTCTCATATAGAAGCCAGTGATGATAAAAGGCTAATGACCCAGCGGCGGGATTAATAAAATTCTTTGTAATCTTGGTGAATGGCATTAGTTTTGGCTAGATTCACTGTAAGGCCAAAGAGACAATAAATGGGTTTAATTGTGACGGCCTCTTCCTTCAAGCTATATGGAAAGAGGTCATTGAATCATTATATAACCCGTATATCAGCCACCATCATTTGATCATTTTTCCTATTTATTTATATTATTTTTTTATACATTCTATTTTTTTTTTCTTTTTTTAGACATTGCAACAAGCAATTTTTTTCTGACACATAAACTTTAAATTCATTCTCTCATCAAAATAATTTCAAACCCTTCGACCAAAAATCCCGCCGCTCAAAATGATAATTCTTTAGTAATCTGAGGCTTCTTCAAAACAATTCACAATTCCTTTGAAAGTTCATTTCATTTCAGTTATGGTAGATGTGTATCACTTAATGTTGCTTTCATTTTCTTTTTGTTGCCCGCTCTCGTTAATATTTTAATTTATTGTTGTAAGTTTTCATTGATTCTGCCACATTCCTGCGTTTCATTTACATTTTATTTGTCTATGTTATTCTTGAAAAAAAAAAATGAATAGATCTGATAAAAGACCAAATTTGCATGAATATAAATGTAGGGAATGTACTTATATTTCTCACGAAAAGAAATTTAATTGATGTAAAAGGTTGATACCGAAATATTTAACTAAAGGTACTAGCAATTTTGCTTTAAATGCTGAATTTTCATCCGTATTATATGATCAAAAAAAAAAAATTACGTGAATAATTTGTTTAAATGTATTGTAAATGCCTGTATTAATTTTTTTTAATTTTTGAGTAAAATATTCTGTTATTTAAGCTTCTCTAGAATATTTTATTTAAACATTAGAAGATATGAACGTTATCAAATAAAATCTAATTTTAATTCCTTTTACACACAGGGATGGAAGAAAATGTAGTTGGTGCTGGAGGAGTTACAGAATTAAGTAATAAACAACGTCATCAAATGAAACATAGAGAACTGTTCTTGTCACGTCAGGTGGAAACAATGCCCGCAACGCATATAAGAGGCAAATGCTGTGTGACTTTATTAAACGAAACAGAATCTTTACTAAGCTATTTAAACAAAGAAGATTCTTTCTTCTATTGCTTAGTATTTGATCCTGCTCAACGTACTTTGCTTGCTGATAAAGGTATTCGTTGTTGCTAAAAAAAATTTAAATACCAAACACTGTAACCTTTTTTTATATATGGAAAACATTAACAAATGTAAACCATTATAGGTGAAATTAGAGTAGGTAGTAGATATCAAGCTGATGGAATAGCACCAGTTCCACTGACACCTGCTGAAAGAGAGTCAGATCCTCGTAGGTTGCAAGATTTAGAAACATTGGTTTGGACACCACGGCATTCACTAACAGATCGTCAAATTGATCAATTTCTTGTTGTCAGTAGATCTGTAGGCACATTTGCAAGAGCCTTAGACTGTTCATCTTCGGTCAAACAGCCATCTTTGCACATGTCTGCAGCAGCTGCCTCTAGAGACATCACTCTTGTAAGTATTCATTGATCATTGTTACTGCTGTTTAAACTATGTAACCCTATGTTCTTTACGAGGAAAACATATACCTTACGCCAGTTGTATTTGTAGTTCCATGCTATGGATACTTTACATCGACACAATTATGACGTTGCGAAAGCTATGTCATCTTTAGTACCTAGCACTGGTCCAGTATTATGCAGAGACGAAATGGAAGAGTGGAGTGCATCTGAGGCGAACCTTTTTGAAGAAGCGCTTGATAAGTATGGAAAGGATTTCTCTGACATACGTCAAGACTTTGTAAGTGTGCAAGATAATTAAAGCTACGAGCTTTAACACTTTGCAGTGTTGTTATTTTAATAAGCAAGTTTGTTCATTCGTTTCAGTTACCATGGAAAACATTAAAAAATGTTATTGAATACTATTACATGTGGAAGACAACCGACAGATATGTACAGCAAAAGAGGGTGAAAGCTGTAGAAGCTGAAAGTAAATTGAAACAAGTTTATATACCAAATTATAACAAGACGGCTCCACCTACAACTGCCCCTTCTGCAGCAACGATTGTACCTCTTGGCAATAGTAATAGCAATAGCAATGGAAAACCAACTAATGTTCTCAACGGTAATAGCAACGGTAACATGACAACTGATAACAGCGGGATATTGATGGTTGGAGTTAGCGGAAAACCATGCGAGAGTTGTCAAGTAATACAAAGTCCACAATGGTATGCTTGGGGTCCATCTCATATGCAGTGCCGTCTTTGCCAATCTTGTTGGACATATTGGAAGAAATACGGCGGTTTGAAGGTATATTTCAATAAACATAAGTGTTTCGGGCAACGAAGATTTCGTGTGATGCACGAAAAAATAATCTGACGTTCTTTCTTATTTCCAGGTTCCGTCGCGTATAGATGATGTTGACATAGAAAGAAAAAGAGGTGGTACTGGCTCGGACGAAGAGAGCAAGGGAATTGGCGGTGCTCACAGACCTCATCGATGTAGTATTCCTACCTGTGGTAAAGAATTCAAGCTCAAAGCACATTTAAGTCGTCACTACGCGAGCGCTCACGGAGTCGATCTACGTGGAAGCGGAGCGAGCGGAGGTGGCGGAAATGGATCACCCAGACCTGTAATGAAAACTCGATCGGCGTTTTATTTACGTACTTCGGCATTGGCGCGAGCTGCACGACGATTGTGCGCAGCGCAATTACGTACGCGTCATGCGGCGCGAGCACCTCATCAACCTGTGAACGCAGCTCCGTTGCGACATCTTTGCGCGTCTCCTCAGTTGACGTCGAAAAGCTCTGCAGAGTTACGTATTTTAGCGCGTGCTGTGCGGCCTCGGCCTCGTCCGCGTGTAACCGATATAGCAACGCGTTTAGGTGATCATCCTGCTCCACGACAACCTGGAGACTGGGATTGGTTAGCTCTTACAGCACCAGCACAACGAAAACAACCAGATCGGGTTTCCTTCCCTAGACCACCAAAAGCACCAGGTACATAATTTTATTCTTACTTTATTTAAATTTTATTCTTATTACCGATACGATGCATTTAATTTTATTTTTTGATTTTTATCATTGTGTTACAGATGGAAGTCTTTTGTATGAAAGAGTACCAAATAAATCTGATGTAGATAGGCTGACGATAACTCCACCTCAACCACAACCTAGTATGCAGGTCCAACAAACAATATTGAAACGCACAAGACCTCCATTCGACGAGATCAACGGATCAGATGGTAAGTTTTAGATTCGCGTACCTATTCGTACGTATTATGCAATCTTAGATCCTAGTATTGAATGTGATCTTTGTTTACTGGCTTCTACTCTGATGTGGATTGGGATGAAGGTAAAATAATTGAGTGGCTAAGAGCTTAAGTATCCAACCAATAAAACAAATAATCAAAATTATTAAATTGAACAATTTAACATTTGTTCCAAAGGAATACGCATCATCGGTTTCATAGTTTTATATTATTTTGACATTTCAAGCGTTTCAAGTTTGGCTATTATATAAATGTAAGTACTTTTAATAGGTATTGCCCTAAGTGCAGGGCTGCCTGGTGGACCACCTGCAAAAAGGGCTCATCATTCTCAGCAGCTCCATCCGAAACATACTTTGGAGCACGCAGCACCTGCTGTTCTTCCCTTAGCACCACCCCTAAATGGAAGAGCTGCACATCCTCATACCTTGTCACATGGTGCACCATTATCCAGAAGTAATGCACGCAAGCAAGTAATTTCATGGATGGATGCACCGGATGACGTTTACTTTCGTGCTTCAGATCAAACTAAGTTAGCATTGTTACATTTTATAATACAATACCATTACACATCTTATAATACAACATTTAGCTATATGTTCACTGAATAAAAAATGAACAATGTATAAATATTGAAATACTTTTGGAAATTTGCAGAAGACTTAGAAGAACTCTTTCATCAGTCGAACTTCGAAGAGCAGCGCGCAAACCATGGCGTAAATTACCAGGTCCTCTGCATTCTAGCCATTCACAGAGAGCGGTACGCGGCGATGACATGGTGGTTATCCTGGACTGAATTATTAATACAATCAACCAGATAAACTGATAGATTCATCAATTCGTCAATAAAAAAAAAAATCATGCTGTTGTAATTTTAAAAAATCAGCACAGAATCAGTACAGTGAAGATAATCCAGCTTTATATATTGTCATTGGCAGCTCTAATGTTGAGCAAGGATCTAATCGCTGTTTGGAATTTTTTGATAATATTCGAGACAGCAATTCGCCGAAATTGAAGGCCTCGCTTGACTGAATTTGCATGTTGCATTGACATTGCTGTCATAACATACTTCACACGTATGGAGGAAAGACAACTATCTGTAACATACTTCACACGTATGGAGGAAAGACAACTATCTTGGAACGAACATTCATCGAATCTTTAAAGAAAAAAAACAAAAAAAAAAATAATGAAAATGTGAAATCAACTCATTTGTGAAACATGATTTTCTATTCATATTAATTAGTTATTGTTGTTATTAATAATAATTATTAATAATTGAATGTACATATACATCATACTATATTCATAATTCCATTAGAAACCACATAAGTGTCCAATAAGTGCTGGACACAAGTTCTACATTGGTTAAATTGGCCACGCGCATTAGCTCACGAAACAAGTGCGCGTAACAGAGACAAGTATGAGAGGAAAGGAGAGAAAGTGTGTGTGTGAGAAAGGATAAGCGTGTACGTAAGAAAGAAGGAAAGAATGCTCATTGTGAATATTTTTATTAAATTTTCAAGTTTGATGACTTCCGTCGCAATTAATAAATAAACATAAGCATAAGTGGAAGAATGTATTAGTCTTTTTCCCCTTCTATCCAGTCTCCTTTTACGACTACATATGAAATGCATCATAAAAAATATTCAATGATTATACAGATAAGAGCTCTCATTTTAATGATTTTTTAATGTGTTGTAGAAATCAATCACTATACATCTCTCTATTCCTTTTCTTTTTTATATGTATGTTAATATTTAAGACTTAAATTTAAACTTAAAGCAATATATATATATATATATGGAGTTTCAAATTAATGTTAAAAATTTATTACATAAACAAGGATGTACGAATATCTTTGAATAAGAGAAAAATAACCTATTGTTTGCAGCCTTCAACTTGAAGGTGATTGATTGATAGAGTTTGATGACTTCATTCAAAAGATAATTAAAGTATATATGAATGAATATTGCTGAGTTTCTTCTGTAACTTGGCGATTGAACAATGGAGTAAATAAATCAGATATATTCGATTTATACATATTCGGTAACGAAATGAGATAATAGGCATAAATAAAAAGCACAAACGTTCATGTGCTCGACTGCAGCTATCGGTTGCCATTGAATGTCACTGGTCGATCCTCAAGGACGAAAGTATACCGTTATATGTATTGTGGCCTCTAGTAATTACGTTTCTACCATGGGGCTCCTAATTCGCAAAAACACGGTTAAATCTGCTGTCTCGTTTCGTTCGACAGATTTTGAAATATTAGCGTTGTAAAGCAGCAGAATTAATCGCTATTACTATAGGCTTGTATTCCTCTTTGCAAGCCAACTTTACTTTGTTGTTTTTCTCCTTTGGACGCTACCACGAGCCTCGCTTTCTACAAAATATTAAACACATGTTAGAAAGATATAATTAACAAAATTTCATGTTAAATAATCCATTTTGACAAAATGATTATTCCTTAATGCTGTGTCATTTTATTTGAAATTTTTACTTTGTAAATAAATCGCTGGTAAATGACATAAAAAAAGTTTCTGAGGGCTAAAGATTAAACATATATAATAGTAGCTAGTCTACTACGTGATGGCAAAAAAAGTCCTGAAGAAGAAAAGTAGAGGGAGACCAAATTCAAATGGCTCGCAGAAGGGAAGAAATTCGACAGAATCATCGTAGACTGTAGACTGCAGCAATTATCGCTTTCTTCTCTGCGAAAGTGCCATCTAAGCGCATGTTACCTAATTAACGAATGAATAAATAATTTAATAAATACATATATTACAAAAATTAATAAGAAACTACAACAACTACTATTTATTTTAATTTATGTACAACGTTTATGCCCGTTTTGTTTGATTCTTAACAACTAAAATTCTAATATATTTTCCGCTATTTTATTTTATTTTTTCTTCTTTTGTAGTTGTCGCCGCTGTTAAGCTCGTTTCAAAAATGCGCGCGCAGCTACAAACATCACTGTGCTACCATCTATCGCTCTGTCAGGTTGATAGTATATAAATAGATTGTCTTCGCGGCGTGCAACTCCTTTTTACCAACCGTACCAGCGGTAACGCGAGCGAAAAGAAAAAAAACAAAAAATGTTATTTTTTTATGACGAGTATGCTCGATATAAAATCAATGTTATCACGATAATTTCTATTTACGTTTGCTAATAAAAATTCACTTTACTAGAAATTGATAACAATCGTAAACATAAGAAATTACGTGTTGTTTATTTCATTTTTGGCATATTCGATGAGGAGTAAATTATTTAAGAGTAAATTACATAAATGTTTGATTAAACCTTTTTGAATAAAAATGATTGACAATTTTTTTTGATCAATTTAATTTTGCGAAGTAATTAATAAGATGGTGATAACCTTTTCAATAATGGGGAGTGTTCTCTGATCTACATGTATTCTATGTTTTTCTCGATGCTTGTGATAGATATTGTTGTATGTACTCTGTTATGAGACAGTGTAACATAGAAATGTAAATCAATATTCTCTTATTAAAGGCTTGGCTTCCAACTGTAAGTAAATACAAATTTTTCATGTTTCAGTACGCAAACAAAAGGACATACTAAGATGGAGAACGTAGCAGGAAGTGAGGTTAGTTTTGTCTTCTTTTGAAGAACTGTGTTATTTATATATTGACTTAGATACGAATTTTTCATAAAATTTTATTGTCCTAATCTTCCTAATTTTTCCTAATTTTTATTGTCCTGGTATAAAGTATACTTAAGAATTATAATTTCTGCACACTACTCCTAATAATTTTTATTTGTGTGCTGTTTGACAGACTCAACAAATGGCACATCAAATGTCATCCTTAATAAACATGCCTCCGAATAGCCATGGTGTACCAGGGATAGATCCACCGAAAGCATTGCCAAGTTTATTGAGCCTGAAGGTGAGTCCACCGAGTGAATTGCAAAATCAGACTTTGTCAGATGACAATGGCCGGGACACAGACAACGATTCTGTGAAACTGCCAGCAGCTTTAGAACAGGCATTGGCTTTTAAAACCGAAAGAGCTAAAGAAGTAGGAGCAGACCCAAATGACATTGTTTTGCTGGGGAAGTCGCCGAATCACGAGAACGTAGGAGAGGATGTGTCTCAGTTAGACGACGTTATACTCGAACCTGAAACAACAACAGAAAAAATAGACACAAAGGCGAATAAGACCAAGAAGAAGAAAAAGAAAAAGAGAAAGAAGCACAACGCAGGGAAGGATATTGAGAACAAGAAAGACAACATGGAGAACGCAAAACCGAAAGAAGATCTGCCGGAGATTGAATATATTCAAGAAATCCCGAGTGTCAACGACTTGGAGCCAATGTATCGTCAATTTGCTAGAATATTTGAGGCATTTAAGCTGACCGAACCGGAGCCAAAGTCTGCAGAGGCAGAAAAGGGAGAGCCGATAGGACAGTACCCACCAGTGTCAGCATTGCAAACTGCAGGAACTGTACCAAGTAAAGTGCCACCATTGGATGATTTCGATGATGATGCGAATCAACAACAACAGCAACAAGGAACTGGGGAGAACGGTGCTCCGCGCCTCTCCAAGAGAAAACTGAAGAGGCTAACGCGTTTGAGCGTTGCGGAATTGAAGCAGCTCGTGGGACGACCAGACGTTGTAGAGATGCATGACGTTACTGCTAGGGATCCGAAACTTCTCGTGCAATTGAAGGCTCACCGTAACACGGTACCCGTACCGAGGCATTGGTGTTTCAAGAGAAAGTATTTACAAGGAAAACGAGGTATAGAAAAGCCGCCGTTCGACTTGCCGGACTTCATAAAACGCACGGGTATAACAGAGATGAGAGCGAGTCTCCAAGAACGCGACGATACGCGTACGTTGAAGGCCAAGATGCGAGAGAGAGCGAGGCCCAAGCTTGGCAAAATAGACATTGATTATCAAAAATTGCACGACGCGTTCTTCAAATGGCAAACCAAACCGCGGATGACCATCCATGGTGACTTGTACTACGAGGGCAAAGAATTCGAAACTCGGTTGAAAGAAAAGAAACCTGGAGAGTTGTCTGACGAGCTGCGTACTGCCCTTGGTATGCCAGTAGGGCCTAATTGTCACAAAGTACCACCTCCGTGGTTGATCGCAATGCAACGGTATGGGCCACCGCCAAGTTATCCCAATTTAAAGATACCCGGTTTGAATGCACCGATTCCAGAAGGCTGCGCGTTTGGTTACCACGCTGGTGGCTGGGGGAAACCTCCTGTAGACGAAACAGGAAGACCTTTGTATGGTGACGTTTTTGGTATATCTCGAACTCCAGGTGGCGATAACATGGATGAAGAGATTGACAGGGGCATGTGGGGTGAACCTGAGTCAGAATCCTCTGGAGATGAGGATGAGGATGAAGATGCAGAAGAAGGTGGAGAAGGCGAAGGAGAAGGAAAAGACGGAGACGGAGACACGAGCGGTTTGGTTACACCTGGTGCAGAGGGATTGATAACACCTAGTGGAATAACATCGATTCCAGCGGGATTGGAAACCCCAGAAACAATAGAATTAAGGAAAAAGAAAATTGAGAGTGAAATGGAAGGAGGCGACACTCCTGCTTTATACACGGTTTTGCAAGAAAGACGAACAGAAGGTCTTGGAGCAAGCATGATGGGTAGTACACACGTGTACGACATGACTGGTGCAGCAGGAGGACAAGCACCACCATCTGTAATTGCCGCACGTCGTGGAGTGAGTGGCACAACATCAGATGGAAGAACAGAGAAAGATGGAGCTGTTGAGTTGGCATTAGATCCGAGCGAATTAGATTTGGATTCTGAAGCAATGGCGTCGCGATACGAAGAAACAATGAGGTCGCGACAAGCTCATTTAAGGAGGGAAGATTTATCGGACATGCTTCAAGATCATGTGCAACGGCAAAAGGTAAGTACATATTGTTGAATATTCATAAATTTAATGAATAAATATTCGTTGAATTAATTTTGCTTATTTCTTTCTTTACAGAGTAAACGTAAACGACAACAGAGTCAAGATTCGAAAGCCTCTAAGAAATACAAAGAATTTAAGTTCTAAGTTTAAACGAAAATTACTTATTTAAAAAATATAAAAATTATAATATTAATATAAGGTCGGGATTTCTTGAATGATGAATAATAAATCTTGAAGTACTATACTGAAATATCAAATTTTATATTTCATATCTTACAGTCTTACAAAATAAAATTTTTAAATGGTACATATTAGAAATACATATTAGTTTCTGCCAAAAGAAAAAACAAAAATGTATCAACTTATGCATTAAATAAAAACAATTATATTTACTTGATCATTTTATTATAAATAAATCTTCGATTATTTATTTACATATTTTATGTCTTTTGTACAATACAGTTCTTTTTAAATTAGTGTAAAATTTAAGTTTGTTTGGACAAAATGTTATCAGAGGATATGAAAGATAATGCAATAATACTATAAGACATGGAAGAAAAATGGCAATTGTGAATCTGCTTATAGCACTACCAATGTCTAGCCAACTTCCTTGAGGAGTAACGTAATACATGAGTGGTAAAGATAAACAATCTCCCAGTAAAAGCACACCTAAAAATATATTGGAAGATCCAAGTACGTGACTAGTGCATCCTATTAACATTAACGGAATGCTTAATTTTAAAAGTATCAACAGGAACATTGTAAATGGAGAGAAAACCGTTACGAAATGACGAGTCCAAGAAGGATCAAATGAACTGATACTTGCCATGTTCCCAGTTCCAAAGAAACATAATAACGTATATAACATCTACAGTGAGTCGTTCAGGATATTATTTCTATATTATATGTAATAATTCAATTCGAGTTTGAATCTTATATTATGAAAGGATACAAAGATTACTGCTTTAAGCAACTCTTCTATTGTCAAAGGATTCTTATTACTTTGATAATCCTGTATAGAAGATGCATTAGACTCATTAGACCAACAAGACAAATGTAACGCAAGAATTATAAAGAAAAACGGTTCATAAGATGCAGATAATAAAACAAGCGGGCAGAAAAGTCCCAACATGATTCCTTGCAATCTTTTTCTCAATTGGGTAGAATAAGTAAAAATATACAATGGTGTCGTTAATAAAATTGTCCATGATATCCAACTTCGTCCGTCTATAAATTCTACGTATGTTAATCCTGTGGTTATTAGGCGAAAAATTTCGATTGCTTTCTTATATTTTGATTGCATTTTTAATGCAACCATTACACTTACAACGCATATACTTAGAATTCTAAAAGCAAATATTTTAATTATGAGAATTATTTCGATATGAGAAATATTACGATATAATATTGGTATGAACTTACATAATGTAAACTCGTGGATATGGCTCTACAACAGGTAACAGCGGAAAAACAGCTAAACATACCGCTGTCCAAGAGAATAAATTTCGAGCGTTCTTTTGCAATATCTTCTGAACAACAGTAACACATAACATTCCTACGCTAAGAACGAATCTATGTGTTAAGCCAACAAACATCGTTATAAATAAAAAGATTATTTCTGCAATTATTGTCCAATAATATTTGTTGTTGCAGACTTTTAATTTTACTGCGTACATAATTATACTTCGAATAGCTAGCCAGGAAGAAATCATGGCTAAAAATGCATAACAAGGTAATCTCCAATTATTACAACCTGAAACTATTTTACCTAAAATTAGATTCAATAATTTCTCAGATAGTTATGTTTTATATAAAGTATCGTACCTTTATGCGTAATAAATATAATAATCACTATGACTATAAATACACAGTCTGTTGTTAATAAGATAAAAGAATTGATAACGGGTCGATTAACTCCAGTTATTTTGAAGAATAACAGTGTTATCCATCCAAGCCATATTACAGACAAATATAACAGAAACCGTTTTCTTTGATATTGTCGAAAATATATCAAAGACTTTTTGGCTAGCTTAATTCCATCAATTATTTCCTTTAATTTCTCATTTGAATCCTCCGTTTTGGAATCTTTATCTAAAATAGAAATTTTATTATCTAATTCTATCTCTCTCCAATCTGCAAATCCGTTATCTTCACAATTCATTTTGCGATTTGCCTTTACTTGGTATGTTAATTGTTTCAAATTATTTAATAGCGCATGATTTACGTATTTAAGATTAGTAGTACTTAAATACTGCCATGGTAAAACACCCTAAAAAATTACGCAGATATTGAGAAGAATGCTAAGTAATAAAACTATTATTATTCTCATACTTCGTTGTTAATTGGAATTGGAGCACCAATCAAGGCCGAAATTAGCGGTGTGATATCGACTTGCTCTACATTTTGACGAAAATTAAATGCATTAATTCCTGCACCCCAAACGATCAATGGTGTTTCCGTTTCATCTGTAGAACCACTTCCATGTGATCCCCAATCAGTCATTCCATGATCAGATGTGAAAATATACGCAGTATTATTATCACCAAAAAAATTTTCCGTCATTTGCACAACTTCCTCTATTTTCCGATCGACATAATTCATGTTCTCAACATATTCTCTACATTCAAATGTAATTTAGAGCTAATGAAATTACAATCCTATTGAATATGTCATTTCTTCTCAATGTAAAGAATGTAAATTGGCAAATTCTTTTCATACTTGGAATAAGGTTTCGCTGTATGTCCTGTGGTATCACAGCCAAGCAGATGAAGGAACAGAACGACACGTTCAGCGTTTTTATACTTGTGAGCATCCTCCCTGAGCCAATCAATGTATTTGTCAAATACCCAGGAATCTAAACGCCAAATCTGACCATGCATTATATCAAAATTTTGCCATTCGGCAGGATAGCTATCACCGTGTATATTGTCCCTTGTACCTAATTTTAAAAATGTTAATCTGATTTCTCAGCTATTTGTCAAATATTTAACTGTATTATAATACCTCTTGTAAACATAGGTATAATGTCTGGACTTCCCCATGCCCACGAAACATAACTCTGATTAAAAATAGAATCAAAGTCAACAGGATTTTCCTTCCAGCCTTTAAATATAGCACTAGGATCTTCGTATAATCCCGCACAAATTGCAACAATACCTGGCCTAGATTCCGTTGGCATTCTTGTGTGAGATATACCCCAAGCACCTTTGTCTGTCATTATGTGTCTGTAATCAAAATCATGGATAATATCATTGCACGTGTGTGTATGAAATTCAGAAATGATCTTCAATTACTTGAGATATTTTGGTGGTGCGTCAATAAAAGTTCTGAATCTCAAGCCATCTGCTACAAATAAGATCAATCTTTTTGCTGGTGCATTTTTCAGTATTGGCACATTTGACAATTCTTGAATAATAGGAGAATGGAAGTTCACATCGAGTACACCCCATAACAGTATCAGATGCATTGTCAAACCCCATATTACAAATGAATAATTGTTACTGACTATATTAAACTTTTTATAATGCATCTTTTCACTAAAGTATCTGAGACTTCCAATACGAGTTAAGCCTAACCTAGAAAATTGACAATTTTAAACGTAAGATACAAATTGTACAACTGACATGATTTTCTATTATTTCATTCGTTTTATAATTTTATTAAAATATTAAGATATTCTACGTACGTTATTTTTTTAATTAGTCCTCTTTTTATTTAGAATTTTTTAACGCAACAATGTATTGTAAGAACATCGTATTACAGCTCTTAATAAGAAGCGTTGGTTTTATATATAAATGTACGTATTCAATACTACAAAAATATTTAACAAACAATTTTTTTCGCGTCAACATAAAAACATCCGGAAATAAACAGCCGTTCGTGTATCCATCTGTCTTAACCTATAAATCTATGAGAACACGAGTCACACGTATAACTATCGCATACCACACTATGGCTGTTCGCTAAACTCTGAAGCAATTTCAGAGGTGAGGTAATGATGTCGAACACGATGTGAGATTCACTTTACCTGCCATGACATCGTGATATTACATTTTTATAGTATTTGCTAGTCCATAGTGTATAATATACAATTGCAACGATAAATATATTTTTATAGAAAATTGTTTATACTTTTAAACATATTTTAAACCTACTGAAATATTTATTCACACGTATGATTTTCAGATTTATGATTCAGTACAAAGTGTAATTTTCTAGTAGAAGTTGTATAAATAGGAAAAAAAAAAGAAAAAGAAATGGTAGTGGGTGTTTTTCCAGCTCTAAAATTGGGAGTTTTGTTCGTTAAACAAATTAGCAAGCCCATAGCCAAGTTTCTTGTTAACCAAGCAAAAAATCATCCTGTGTTCAGGACATATTTCATTATACCGCCTGCACAATGTAAGTAAAATTAATCTTCTTAAGTGAAAAATGTTTGAAATATTATTTACTTTATTGTGATGTAATTGACACTGATGTCATTGTTGATAATAGTGTATTTCATATTTTTGTGATTTAATTGCAGTCTACCATTGGGCAGAGGTAAATGCCAAAATGTATTTAATGAATCTTAGCAAACCTACAAAAGTTGCAAAGTTGAATGAAACTATGGCCATAGAATTAGGAGCTAATTTGATGGGTGAGGTTATCATTTTTAGCGTTGCCGGCGGTTGTTTAATATTAGAATACAATCGTCAAGTAGCGAAAGAGGCGAAAAAAGAAGAAGCGCGTCTTCAGCAAATACAATTGTTTACGAATGACATTAAGAACTTGAATCAGATCACTTCTGAACAGGAAAGTGAAATTCAATATTTACACGAGGTTATTCAGGAAATAGCTAAACATATGAAGTATGAAATTGTTGCGAAACCAAGGGTAAAAGAAACAAATGAGCAAGTGCAACACTCAAATATCAATGAGAGTCAGAATAGCGCGAATTCAAAAACCGAAAAACCGTCAATAATTGAACGTGCTATATTATATTACGAGAATAATGTGAAAACAGAAAAAGTCAGTTAACTGAAATTTTTAAATTTTATTAATGATTGTGATAGTGTAGGTATAACTTGAATAATATTAAAGGGAGAAATGTATTTATGATATCACAGTGTATATAAAAAATGTCCCATAATATATACATGACTTCATATATCATTAAAATCACACATAACACAATTTATACATTAGTATGTATTGTTGAGGACATTCGGTATTTTCTATTTATGCTTATACATGTATAGTTTTTTCTATCATCATTTTCAAAAACACATATACATAGTCTGTAAATTATACAAAGACAAAACATTTCTAAACTAGACAGCTTCGAACAAAGAAATAGTCGATCTATAATAGATTCAATTAAATTGTATTATACAATAATGGTACTGATAAAAAAAAATATTTTAGCACACATTTTTATTAATTACTCGTAAAAAAATGTTTATTCATTTATTAGTTTAGGCTTATTCCTTCCTTCAACATTTTTTGTAATGTATGAATTCTTGCCTCCAAATTTTCAAACTCGATTTCTAGAATAAAAAGTTTTGAAATTCGTTACATGTGTATCCATAAGTTTATCAATATCAACTTAATACTAACTTGCATTCTTTGTTTTATTATTATACGTTTTCGTGTTTCGGCAAGGAGATCGTTGGGTTCTAATCGATTCTAACGAGCTTCCTGTTTGTCATCAATTAAAGTACACGTTAATGATCGATGGAAGAAAAACGTGCAAGTAGAATTTTTGACATTAAGTTAAGTAGAACTTTGATTTAATAAGTGTACACCTGGCGATAAACTAGATGTTCTATTGCGGCTTGAAATCGAAGAAGATCGACTTCTGTTCCGTCTACAAGGTGTGCGATTGCGACGTTTCGATGCTGGACTATTATCTCCGGGCTTTTTGTTAGCAGATGCAGTAAGTTGTTGTACCCTCAATAACAAGGCTGCGTTTTCAGCTTTAAGTCTTTGAATTTGCATGCGAAAGGACGTACGCTCTTTAACAACGTTATTCTCTAACGACTTAATCGATTCCGATAAATATTTTAAACCTTTCCCTGAATGATAAAATATATTTAAACAAAGTGTTGTCTGCAAAGCGTTGCAGCGTATTTATTTCTACCTCCGCTTGCGAGCCTACGATTCTCCTGTACAAGTTTTTGATTCGCAATTGTCAGTTGCTCGATGCGTCTTTGGAAATCCTTATATACCCGTGTAGACTGTAATCTTTCAAGTTCGGTTTGTAATTTTCTAATGGTAGTTTGTAGTACCGTAGGACTGGGTAAACCACAATATTCCAAAGGTAAGGGGTAATGGATTCTTAATGAAATTGGGACATACGTTTAATATATTTCAAGCGAATACAGTGAGTTTGGGAGATGTACCTTACCTATCGAACTCTACTGTGTACGTTAGTATAAGATATCGGCGATTATTTGTCGCATTGCCTAAACTTGAACACGAACTACGTTCGAGCTTGCGGGCACGTAACAACTCTAAATCTTCAAACGTTAGCAAGTCCAATGCGATAGATTCGCTCGTCTGCAATTATAATTCCTTTCATCTCATTTAATTGATTGAGCAATTTGAATGCAAATTTTACTTTCAACAATCCGGACTGCAGCATGGCCACAAATACGTCGAAATGTTTGTAATTACCCGTTTTCTGCGTCAAATTTTCAATATCTTGAAAGTAAAGAAAAACCGTGTAATTAATAACGAATTAGCGAATAACATAAAAACCTACAAATTGCGTGTATAATATACAATTATATAATACGTAATATATAATTTATATATTATATATAATTATATAATTTTATTCAGTTTTATTATATAATTGTATATAATTGGTATTTATATATAATTATATGTATATAACTTATATTGTATATAATGTAATTTATACATATACTATATAATATAAAATTTCTAATACAAAAATTACAAACTGCGAGTGTAAAAACAAGAATTCAAGGATTTTCGATATAACCTTCAAACAACGCGATAGCTACAAGAGATAAAGCAACAACATAGAACAAACATGCAGCGTCATAACAAGATTGCCAGTTCTCAGCAGTGTGTTTGTCGGTGATGGTGAGCTCTAAATTACGCTGGTATCCCTTGAAAGCGGCGACTCTGATCTTCACAATGTATTCTTTGCCGCTTTTGAAAGTGTAACTTGTCACCAGAGATGGACCAACTTCGTTCATACTTGTCGACGGCGGACTTTAACGAGACATTGGATATCTGACATAAGAAGTTTTCGGGTAAATTGGCACCTCCCCCTCCCTCCTCCCCAAAAAAGAAAAGAAAAAGTAATTGCGTCGAAAAATACAATTTGAAAAATTGAATCGGAGGATCGAGCGCTTAAATTTCACACTGATCTGCACGCGGGCAGTATGAGCTCGATAATTAGGTAACGTGTAATCGTCTCACAAAGTACGAGAGCGCGGCTCAGTGTACGTTGATGCGTGGCTGTCAGTGCCATGATACGAAATGTACCGAGTCAGAGGATGAGCTTAAATTCATGACGAAAATAAGTGGCTGAACCGTAAATATGTGGTCCTTCTTTTCGAGAGATCCCGCCAAAGATTTTTCATACGAGATCGGCGAGCCAGTTCCTGGTCTGGACGAAAAAAGCATTTGGACGTTGCACAGGGCCAAGAAAAAGGTACCATAACCTGACGCGGTAAAAAAAGAAAATCTTAGAAAAATATGTCACTTTTTAGGTATTCACTCGTACCTCACGCCGTCTGTTTGTCAATTTTATTCTTACTATCCGAAATGTTTTTTCACAGGGTTCTGCAGGCGGTGAAGATGTCTCGGTGTTTGTGTTTGAGTGCAAGACTGGCAATGAACATCTTTTGAATATAGCTCGTTCGGCAGTGAAGAGATTAAAAACACTCAGACATCCGAGTATACTTGCATATCTTGATAGTTTCGAGGTACAACGATAATGGTATATCGCATTAAAAGCATGAGTACATAGCGACATGATATATTCTTTATAATTCCAGACAAATAAAGTAATTTATTTAGCAACCGAACGCGTAGAAACTTTGTACAGTCGATTGACAAGGAAATCTGATAACGATGATGAATCTAAGAAGGAATTATATTTTTCTTGGGGAATATTCCAGATCACTGTATGTGTAAGAAGTAATATATCATTTTGTAGCACATTACTATATGTATGTACATTTTAATTTTCTAGAGAGCGTTGAATTTTCTAAATAATGATGGTAACCTACGGCATAACAATGTTAATTTGTGGACTGTGTTTGTTAATGAGGAAAGTGGAGAATGGAAACTTGGTGGTGTCGAATACATGACAGCGGTAGACGCTGTTTATAATACATTGCCATCAACATTTGAAGTATATTATCCTCTCGATATTAAGGAAAATGTAATGCCAGCCACCAAATGGTAAAAAAGATTTGTGATAGGAGTAAAAGAATTTCATATCCCTATTTAGTTAACCATTATTGTCTAGAATTCTTTTCGTTATTAACTAAAAAATACACGCATGTGCATTGCAAAATAAGATAAGAAAGATAAACCAACCATATTTCTGTTCGTAGCAACGATTCATTTAATACGTAAAATATTAACAATGTAATTTTCTCATTTGGTGAATAATAGAAAATAGTTACTTTATTCCTAAAATTACACTACAATACTAGCTTTTCTATATGTAAACATTTAGGTTTATTGTTAACACTAAGAAATTGATAAATAAAAAAACAGCTCAGTTGACATGTGGGGACTTGGATGCCTGGTCTGGGAAACATATAATGGTCCATTAACTTCAAATTCGCAGCTTAAAATTACCGATAAGGTACGTATTCTGTTTTTTCTGCGAGATAAATATTTATTTTGAACTTTTGGTAACGATATCACTTCTTTTTAGATTCCAAAACAATTGCAAGTGATATATCGTGAATTGACCAGTAGCAACGCAGAAGGAAGACCAAATCCTGCCGACGTAATAGCACGTTGCCGCAGTAATGGAGGATTTTTTAAAACCGAATTAGTAGACGCACTTTTATTCTTAGAGGAAATCCAAATGAAAGAAAGAGGAGAAAAAGGACGATTTTTTGCGCAACTTGCTGGCCAGTTAGAATCGTTCCCAGATGGTGTTGGCAGGTATAAGATTTTACCGCAATTACTGGCTGCTTTCGAATTTGGCGACGCCGGTAGTGCAGTATTACCTCCTTTATTACAACTTGGCTGCCAACTCCCTGATGCCGAATATCAACGGAGAGTTGTACCATGCGTTGTGAAATTGTTTGCATCCAACGATAGAGCAACAAGATTAAGATTGTTGCAACAGCTGGACCGATTTGTTGATCATTTGCAACCAGCAACAGTTAATGAAGCTATCTTTCCACAGGTAATATAAATATTTTTTCTTTTCTCTTTTTTGTTACGCAAAAACGAAAAAAGATTCAAGATATTTTGATATTACAGGTAGCCAAAGGTTTTTTAGATACAAACGCTGCAATTAGGGAGCAAACGATAAAATCTGTCGTACACTTAGCACCAAAATTAGATTACAACAATCTTAATGTGGAAACATTGAGGTACTTTGCTAAACTTCAGTCAAAAGATGAACACGGTGGCATACGTACTAATACCACAGTTTGTTTAGGAAAGATTGCTCAACATCTTCATCCTCAGATTAGACAGAAAGTAATTTTTCAATTCAAACAAGCGAAGTGTAGTCCTGTCTAATAATAAAGATTACAAATATATAACGTTATCGTAGGTATTAATTGGAGCATTTATTCGAGGTACACGAGATCCATTTCCACCGGCTAGAGCAGCGAGTATTTTAGCATTAGCTGCAACGCAACAATACTTTCTACTACAGGAAGTTGCAAATCGTATTTTACCAGCTCTGTGCCCGCTCACTACAGACATGGACAAAGGAGTAAGAGATAACGCGTTCCGAACTATTCGCGGATTTTTATCGAAACTCGAAAGAGTATCAGAAGATCCTGGATTGCGCGAATCTATGGGTACTGAAACGATTCGAAGAATCTATCCACAAGGAAGTAATCAACGTAATTAATATGAACGATACGATTTCAGAGGCTGACGTAAATACAGCTACACCAAGTCTTAGCAATGCAGCCGCAACATGGGCTGGTTGGGCTGTGACGGCTGTTACTGCTAAATTTTATCGCAGCCAGTCAGATACACCAAAATCATCAAATTCACATAATGTATCTAGAATTTTATTAAACAAACCTGCCTCTTTAGGTACTTAATTCGCATATATATTTTTATTCTACTACTGTGAAACAGTTTTTATATAAATGTATGATAAAATTACAGAGCAAGCTAGCAGTTCACAAAGCAGTGCTAGTACAACTGCCACAACAAGTAGCGCTACAAGTATGACCTCGTTAGACCATGATCATGAACATGATTTACAAAATGCTACAAACGCAAATTCAGATTGTGATTGGGATTGGGATGCTGACAATTGGGGTGATATGGAACAGCAATCTTCTAATACGCCAGGGCATGGACCAAGTAATATTTCACCTTCTCCTCATTCTCCTAAACCTAATGATCAGTGGACGAGTCTTGAAGAGGAACCAGTTTGTATTATTTGAAACTTCAGACACTAGTGTATCAGCACGCTACATAAAATAAAGAAAAAATTGAAATATTACTTTTAGGAGGAAGAAGCAGCACAAAATGTCGAAGATAAAAATGAATCTTCTGACGTGGGTTGGGAGGATTCAGAATTTCAACCTCTAGAAGATTTTCAACCTTTGGAACATACACAGCCAGGTATGTCTGTGTTTCCACAACTACCACTTATAACTTTCGTTAATATGACCAATTAATTTGTACTTAATTCCTTTATATAAGAAAACGTTGAAAGTACTAATACAATTACTGGAAATAATAAATTGGAAGAAGCCAGGAGAAAACGTGAAGAGCGTAAACTAGCCAGGCAAAGACAAATGGAAGCAAAAAGAGCGATAAAATTACGAAACAACGTCGCTGTTAAAAAACTCTAATGATTTAACGACTGCATTCATGTATTTAACAAAAGGAAGAAATTAAAAAAATGATGAATGTGAAATAAGTATTTTTTTCTATTGTGATTAATTGGTATCTGTCGAAAATCAATTTTGAATTGTCTTTTTTTTAACATTGTTTATTGCATTACTATATATTCTTATAAAATATTATACGTACATTCCGTTAAATACAATTACATATTAATAATTTTTTAACCTGTACATCCCAAGTTATATTTATTGATTCAGGTTGCGACAGTTCATCGATTAAAAAGTTTTAAAACGGATTAATAATTACTCTCTTTTTCAAACGCTTGACATAAATATGATAGGAATTTCTGTTTAAAATTGATAAACTAAATTTGTGTAACGATTTAAATCGTAAATTTTTTTAAAACAGTTTTACATATCGGTTCTCTCCTATTGTCATAAATGAGACTGTTCTGCAATAGCAGGAAATCTCATGTTAAGATAATTGGCATTATTAGGCTCGCGTTTGAAACCCAAGCTTTCATAAAATGGTATTAGGCGATCTTTGCAATCTAGTGTTAACTTGTAACATCCTAAATAACGTGATAATTCTAATATAATTTTGACTGCCAGCTTCCCTAGATGTTTACCACGGTACTCAGAGTTTACTACTACATCTTCTAAACGACCTCTCTGTAACAAAGTTTTTGCTCTTATCGATAAAGGTTCTACTATATACTATATAAAAAAATTTCAAAAATGAAGAGAAAAAACGTACCACCGCACAATTGTGAATAAATTTTTGCTCTACAATTAAAGTTGCGGTTGCTACTAGTTTTTCATCATTTACATCCTCTATTATAATGACATAATAGTTACCAGCATTTTTCATCATATGGAAACGACCTATGTGTGTACAAATGAAATTAAACTTTTACAATCATCTTTAGAGATAAATTCTTTGAATTTCAGAAAACTTACTAAGAAATTGTTCTCTACTGACATTTCCAACTTCAGTCAGTTGAGCCAAAAGTTGAAGGAAACCTTTTAAATAAATACTATGGATAGTTAATGAACTGCATATAGTTAGCAACGATAATTATTTTACAATCTTTGTTTTACCTCTGTCATAATCCTCTGATTTTAAAGGCCTAATTGATAAACCATCGGTCTGTGGCAAGGACAGTTGTTTCAACACGTTCGGGTTAAACAAGTCGGTTTCCGGATCCTCAAGACATTTTTCCTGTCAATGTCCGACAAACAAACAATAATTAATCAACAATTAACGTACTAACTTTGAAACATTATAAATTTGAAAAAAAAGAAGTCCTAAATTTAGTGACATATTGTTTTTCATCAAGCCAACATTACGCATTAAATACAGACATAAATGAAATTCTTTGAATTCAATTCAATAAGGTTCAAAAGTAACACAACCTCTATGGAACTCATGGCAAGTACACACGCTATTTCAGATTATTTAGTGAATCACGTTCGATAGATATATGTATATTTTTATCTTCCGCGCTTTTGCTCAGGCCAGAACGTATGGGGACGTTTGCGAATATTCTGTTTGATCTTACTGTAACCATAAGGTTACGCTTCCACGTAGCTACCTTGAAACATTGGTATACTTTTCATATTTTATCCCAAGGATTAAGTCTGATTAAGTCCCGACTAAGTCTATTAAAAATTCACTTTCTTTATGATCGCGTGTCACACCGTGATAAAACTGATCTATAGTACGTGAAATGTATCTTGATTAACAAGATATACGGGTTTCATTTACGTAAACTCGTATTTGATTTTCATCAAAGATATCATCGATCGTTTTTAATATTTTCTATACATTGACGTCGGTAATTGACTTTCGTTTTGGGGTTTATTTCTCGTCGTTGAAATGTCACTTTAAATTTTCGCAGAGTTTCTAACATTTCAGCGAATTTCTTTGGTTTCTTTTTCTCATCCTTGAGATTTAATTGGTCCGACTCTTGACCAATGAGATTCGAAATCTTGGACTCCGATTGTAGACAACCGCGATATTTATCGATATATTTTACTAGGGCCTAGTTATGTAACATTGTTCTGCGGCCGTTGGCAATAATAATAGACTCGTTTTGTCAATCAATTAAGATCGTGTCTTAAATCGGCAAAAGGTAAGTGAAATACGTTACGTTTCATTTTGATGTTACATTTATAAACGTTTAACGAATGAAATCATGTAAAAGACTAAATCATGTAAAGACTATATTCGATATACTGATTATGCAAAAGAAACTTTTTTTTCACGTGATAAATGTATGTAATATTATTCTCATGGAACTGTATTTTTGTGATATTTTACGTAAAAAAAAAGAAAGAAAAATAAATTCCATTTAATTGTAATTTTACACGGATCACTTTTCATTAACCAATGTATTTGAATTTACAAGATCTTTGAAGAAACAGAAATATTATTTTTAATATAAAAAAAATTTCTTATCATGTAGTTTCAGTAATTAATCATTATCACTTTACAAATTAAAAATCTTATATACTCTTACATGTAGCTCTGGAGTATTTCAGGTATTGAAATGCAAATGCAGACACTAGCTACAAACAATAAAAAATCAACATTTAATTGATTTTAGCCATGGCTGGAGAACAAATGAAATACCCATATTCGTTGGGTGCAAAAATTAGACGATTTCCATTTCATCATTTTTTCTTTGTATCCAAACACGGTTGGATACTTCGATATTGGGCAATTAGCATATTAGTTTGTACACCTATATTCTATAAATTCCAAAAAGCAAGTAAGTACAATGACTTTGAGAACTTCACTTGAAATTGCTTATATATTTATGTTTATAGACACAGTATCAGTTACTGATGCTTTTTTTTTTATTTCATTGCAGCTCACAATCCAGGAAACGTGGAACAATGGAAAAAAATCCACGAGAAACAATTCTCTGGAGAAATGCATCATTAAACTGTATTTAAAAATATTGTAGTCTATTGCGAAAGAAAAAAAAAAAATATATATATATGTATGTGTATAAATAGTTTCAAATTGTCTATATAAATCTATTTCAAAAGTTTATTACCAAATTAATTGTATAAAACATACATGATTACAAAGAACTGCTTCTTCTACTGTACAATGTGGAGATTAATAATAATTTGTACCGTAAATTTCAAGTGGAGCATGTCTAAAATTTATAACTCTTTAAAAATAGACTAATTTTTGCAAAAAAAAAAAGAGAAAGCAAAAGAGAAAATAAGTACTATAAATATACTAAAGTACTATAACAATTTGACAAGAGTTAAAACAAAAATATTTAAATAATAAAATTTTTCCAATAATTCTATGCATTATATAACAATGCATTTGAATCCAAATAAAATCTACTTTATAAGTAATTATGTAGCAACTGTATTTGTATCAATGCGCGATTATTTTTTTCATATTTATAGTAGAAAAATTCTTGATTTCTATTATGTATATATTAATTCTTAAATCATCAGTCATGTTATGCGTCATCGCACTTCGTATTGTATACAGACATATAAAAGGCAGGTAGTGTGTAACATTTTACATGAATTTGCCAAATCAAGTTTTTCAATGTTTAGGATATATTTAAGTAATTCTCAAAATTTTCTTATCATAAAAATATACGAAATGTAATCGAACGAATAATATTAAAATATTAAATAATTATTAATATAGTAAAAACTTGCCTGATAACAAAAAGTTCATTTATGATAATACTAATTCAAAAAACTACTTGTACTGGCTCAAGCATATGAAAATTGTTCACGTGCTTGTTCACTTGCTTATAAAATTCACTACATTAACTTTAACGGTAAATTTCTACAAACGATATGCGAGAGCAAGAATGCATAAAATTCTACAAATAATACTGTTTTTTTTTATTATAGCAAGCGTAAGAAAAGGGGATATTTGACAATTACAAAGAAAATACTTTAAACACTTTTAAGCTTGCGTTTTATCATTTCTTTCAATGGATGAACTTCATAAAATTCTATGCGATATTTTCTAATATTTAGTAAACGGAGTCTCTTTTTCTTTTTTAATAATATATACTTTACAGAATTTCTTTTGTTGAATCATGAATCTGTACACAAATTTAGTATCAACATCTGTGTACAAATTTAGTATCAAGGTACATATAATTTACGTATCAGGAGTAAAAATTGATATCAATAAATATAACAGCTTAAAGAAAGTACTTTATCTCTATCTTGATTTTTGAATATTTTCTGTGTCTTCATCATCGCTAATTGAAAGACCATTCTCTTCGAGTTTCGGTTTCTTTGCATCCGGAGATCGTAGTAATTCTTCATGTGTCATCAATCCTAATTCTTTGCATCGTTTCTCGTAGTACTTCAACAACCTGATACCTGCTCTGTATACGTAACTATTTTTAAAAAGACATAGCCTAACTTTCAAAATCTGTACTATTTTAAATGTTCGGAAGCCAAAGATTTTGATCCTGAATTGTTCTAAATTTTATCATAATAATTTCTGTCAATTCTATTGAAGTAGTAAGTATATAGTAGAAAGTAGTAAGTATATATCTTATAATGATTTCAAGATATATATTTAGATCATTGTAATATTTAGTTTAATAACAGGAAATATAATTTATTTATTTATTCATAATATTGTGCTTCTGTAATATTTAGTTATTGTACATTTTGTTGACTGAATGATTAAATGTTTATTAATTACAAATGCATGCTACTCAATCCCATTTCTATCTTTTAGTGTTAAAGATACAAATTAGATTTAATAATATAAATAAACGTGCATAAATAATATAATGTGAAAATGTTAGCAGATATAAAGTTAATGTTTAAACACTTGCAGTATGAACATAGCATATTAATCAGTAATATTAGTTTATCTCGCAATCTCTGGCGTCCGAACTAACGTATAAAAATATTGATATTATTTATACTCACTTGTAGACAGAACTGTGTTCTTCATTATAAGCTTGACAATTTTTAAATACTAAATGACAATCGCTGAAGAAATGTTCCAGTGTTTCGTATTCGCTATTATTAAGTTTATATTTAATTGTACCAAAATCCATAGGATTGGAAATAATATCATGATAATCTGGCACTTCGTCTTTTGTAACAGGTGATAGAAAAGGCCACGAATCTCTGTGATGTCTAATATCTGAAAGCAATTCTTGCAGTCTTCCCATACACCCTTTGATTGTTCCCTTATCTTCTTCTTGTTCAATTTCAGCAGCTCTTTTAGCTGCTCTCCTAGTTTGTCTTGGTTCAGTATCTTCTGACGTGCTGCTGTCTGTATATCAAAATATATTTACATGCAATTAAATGTTAATATTAATGTCAGGATCTGAACATTTTCTTGAAATAATTAATGCAAAATTGAAAAAAATTATTGGATCAAAGAAAGTATAAGTATAGTTAAAGGAAAAAACAATTATAATATAAACTTTTAACGTTTGCTTTTACAGAAGCGTAAGAAATTACCTGCACATATATGCGACAAAGTTAATTTATCCTAATTTAATAATAACGAACAAATGTATAAAGCAATATGTCATGTGATTATTATATCAAATATTATCATTATTATTATTATCATATTTGTAAAAAAAAAGTCTGTACTCATACTACGTAAAAGAGAATAGTTACAATACAGACCGTCCCAGTCTGTAGATTCTGTAGTGAGGAGGCTCTTGGCAAAGCCATGGATGCGAGAGCGTGCTGCTGCAGCGCACAGTCTCTCCTTGTCCCTTTCCCTTTCACGCCCCCTCACTAACAACATAATTAGAACTAAGAAACTGCTTTATTACATTAGTATTTAAATTAAAATTTACTAAAATGTTAACGCGAAATAATTATGAATAAAATATTATGAAGTAGCGCAATACTTTCAAAGTTTGTCATAGCATTTCCTTGCCATTGAATTTGAAAGTGTGTTATAATATTTACCGTATTTCATATTTGCTCGTCTGTCTTTCCTATCCTTGCATTCTGAACAAATCCATCTTCCTCGAGGTGGTCTTGTTATAGGAGGTTCTAAACATTCTACGTGATAAAAGCTTGAACAAATATCGCAACTGATTAATTTTCCACCGCTTTTGCACATGGAGCAAACATTTATTTGTTGATTACTTCTGGAACATATGTTAATTATTGAAGCATTTTTTTGCTTAATACCTAATAATATCTATCATAATAATTTACAGAGACATCAAATATTTTTTAAAATAATAATACGTACATATCATCATCACTATCTTCTTCTAATTCTTTATCATCTGACTCTTCTTCTTCCTCGCTTTCAAGAACACGTTTTGTACGATTATGTCGAGTTTCTTTGGTTAATATTACGTCTTCTTCGAATTCATCTTCAAATTTTGTTCTCTTTTTAATTTTTTCTTTTGGTTTAGTCGATGGCTTACATGTCTTGCAATACCAATCTCCATCCGGCACACTCTATAAATAAATATTTAATATTATGTATAGTAACACAATGAAAGTTAAGAAAAAGGGATTTAAAAAAAAAATTTACAGTTAGTTTTGGTTGTAAACAATACAAATGGTGGCCTTTGTTGCATCCGTCACACAGTAACATTTTATCGCCGTCTCGTCGCCGTCTGCATACTCGACACTGAGCATTTAATACACTTCTACTCCATGCAACACTATTTTCTAGAGTACTCAAGTGTAGAAACAATTGAGACCAACTTGTCGATGCCATGAGCGATTGTTCCCATTTTTCCCTAGTATCTTCGCCGGATTTTTTATCTTTCTCACTAACGCCTAACGGTTTCTGTAAGTACTTTTGCTCAATAGCTTGGGACAACTGTAAAATAGCGCAAGCCATTTGCTTAATGGTCAACTGTTGTTTAAAATCTGGAACTATTTCATTTTCACTTGGTGGACCTAAATATTTTCCCGAGTCTTTGTAGGTTTTCATATTAATACTTCCAACTTCCGAATCTGGAGTTCCAGGCCTACTGTGTTTAGTTTCACTCTTAACTTTGTCTAACGACGCATCAGAAAGAATATCTGTTTCAACTTCATTTGTACCATACGTTAATTTATCGCATTGTTTATCATATTTCCTTTTGTTTATCATATCCCTCCATATTTCACGATCGTTAACTTTCAAACTTCCAAGACCCCCTCCTTTCACTCTATCTTCAAAATCTAAGATATAATCTCTTAGAGTTAATTCTAAAACGACATCGACTGGCACTTCTGGAGGGAAATTTAAGTTGGCATTTTCATATCTGTTCTTCTTTGAGATTTTGTTAGGATGCACTTTGATAGGTTCTGAAAACTGTACCGAAAATTCACTTAACAAAAGTGATTTTAAAAGAATCAAAAAATACTGTAAATATAACACTTACGACTTCAGGATTAAGTTTATGCCTAGGACATTCCTCAATCACAGACATTATGCTTGTCATTTCTTGTGTAATATTATTTCTGAGTTCACCCTCTCTAATTCCTCGTTTATTTAAACCATTTACTAAAACCTCTATGTCTTCCTGTTTCCCATAGAAACTCCATTTCAATTCTGATCTCTTACAATGTACAGGACATTCTTTATCCCCTGTACAAGCCATTAAATTTTTTCTAATGTCACATAATTCTTGTTTGAATTCTTTTCGGGATATATCTTTCCTTGGAGATTTAAGGACGTTTTTGTCAGAGAACGAAACTTTCTTAGGAGACTTTTTTGCTTTCTTGAAACTATTCTCTTTATCGCTAAACTCATCTTCAAATTTATTTTTTAAGTATGCATGCATAGCTTCTGTATCTAATAATTCCGGTTGATAAGGTGTACCATCAGGAAGACAGTTACCAGACCACCATTCATCGTTCTCCACGAATATTCCTATAAGAAAAACCATGGAATTTATATGAATCTACATTTTCCATCCATTAAAATTACCTGGTATTGATAAAAATCTCCAGTATCTACGATGAGCTCTATCTGAACCTAAATAAACCATCATTTTGTCATCTCTAGATGCTTCCTGAAGTTCTTTTAATTTATTTTCATATTCTTCTTTCTTTTTCTCCTCTTCACAACTGCCGCGTGTAATCTTCTTTGGTGCTTTACTTTCGCCTTCTTTCTCCCGTTCTCTCATTTTTTCTTTTTCTTCTTTCTCTTTCCGTTGTTCAGCTATTAAGAAAGATCTCAATTCCTTCTTTGCTTGGTGAAGTTTTTCGCGTCGTTCTTCTATCACGTCTCGTATTGAAGCAAAAGTGAGCAACTGGTTTATCAAGCACGTGGCTACTTTTAACTTCTCATCTAACTCAAATTCGTGAACATTACGATGACCTAACAGTCTTAAGATATATGCCTCGTTTATCCTCATTAACAGTGCGGGATCATCTTGATTTGTATAACCACCTATAAAGAATATACTATTTATTAATCGTTCAATTTAGCATAATTGTATGTAAATACTAAATGTATAAATACCTCTTTGCGAATATCTCCACTTTGTAGCAACGTCGCCAATTCGTCCTCCGGAACATAACAAATGTTGTCTTAAAATTTCACTTAAAGTTACATGATCTAACGTCAATTCAGATAATTTGCAACCTTGGTGTATCTGACTCCAACTAGATACCATAGTAGAAAGTTTTACAGCTTTTGTCATTGATATCACTCCTTCATTCGTGCTAACATCGCTCGTTATATCAGATGCCTGAGCATGAATTTCATCCTCTTCATCTGTTTGATATTTAAAAATGTTTGCTAACAGCAACTGTAGAAGATCACTCCAGGGTCCAGATGTATCTTTCACTAATAATGCCTTTTCCAACAGATCTAAAGTAAAACCATTTGGAAAATATGCACTAACTTCCAGTTCTTCGTTAAAAAATTCTAAAAACTCGAGAATCATTACACTATCGCCAAATTTTTCATTGGGTATGCTACTTTTGAACGGCGTAGCCTCTGGAATAGGAGAAAGATCTTCACATTCAAGATCTTCTCTTGGCTTGTTCCATTGTCTTATATATGCAGCTAGAGCTGCTGATTTTTGTTTCTCTTCTTTTTTACGCTCATTTTTCAATACTCTTTCTTCCTTGCGTTTCGCTTTTTCTTCAAGAGCCTTCGCTTTAAGCTGTTCTTTAAATTTTCCATTTGTTCTATTGAAAAGTTTTATAATTTTAATATATCTCTAGTTATTAGATACTACAATGGTTACGGTTAGATACTATTCTTGATTCAATAAACATTGTTTTACCTTGGTTTTCGAAACTTTTTTATGTCCACACCTTCTTGATTCACTTTTTTCAATGGATCAGGCTTCTCCACTAGCTTCTGTTTTGATACATTCGTAGTAAGAAATTTATCTATTGATTCTTGTTTGTGTTTAATAGGCTTTTTAATGCGTGATGTAAAATCCGGAGGTGGACCAGCGAATATAGTATCAAAACGTACTTTATTAATGCCATATTTCTGTAAAACGCTATCCTAGAAATGCATAAAATATTTTGTTCATCAATGTACCTATCCATAATATTTCCACGTTATTTCTGATAACTTTAGTACTAACTTTAATAACCCATATTCCACTTTCATTCTGTTCACATAACTGACGTAGAAAAATTTTATTACGCTCTTTGCTGTAATGCTGTTTTCTTCTTCTCACTTGCGCCGCTTCCACTATCATAAGTTGGCTAACATCAGAATCGCCCGAGTCTAACTGTTCCACTTCATAACGAAATAATTTTGCTGGTGGATGATACTGCTGTTCTTGCGGACTTCTATGCAATAAACTTACATTATGATACGAGCGCATTCTCATACATATATAACGTAAATAGATCTCTACCTGCTGTTCTCTTTATTGTACAATTTAATTTGCTGCTCAGAAGGTGCAATAACTTGCAGAACATGGCAATCGCACCAAGAATCTTCTGTGAAACTCGCTTCTACCATTTCACCTACAAAATAACGATCTCTCGCAAACTGATACACATCCTCTATCATTTCTTTGAAGGACGATCTGTTTGTTTTACTGGCAAGGTATAATATAGGTATACGCAGCTGCAATACAAAATATACATAATCAATGAATTTGAAATTTTAATACGTAACGTCGCAAAACTGTGATCAAATTTCGTCACCTCCATGGGAAATTCTTTAAGGCTTCTTTTAGCATTTTCTTCGCATTGTAAAGCCTCCTCGAAGGTCATGTTAGTTCTGCCAGTTATGCTGCATGACCATATGAGCGAGTTGCATAAAATAATTCTCTCACAAAATTCACTGCAATCATACAATACAACGGTATAAATTCAATATTATTAATATTGCAGAAAAGAAAATAATCATTTGAGAAATCCAAACTTAAACGCATAACAAGCTAATGAATTTTACGTTCATGCAACGTTTGACAGATGTATAATATCGTGTATCTGTACACAATGTAGATACTTTGTTATTTTTTAGCAACAGTTAGTGTATTTTTCAACGTCATCCGTTCGATGTAAAGCAAACGGTTGTACGGTGACAAAAAATTAACCAAGCGCACGAGCGTGTAGTATTTATCGAAAACGATGAGAAACAATGAGGATAATGTCAAAGAAATACGAGACACGCCGGGCTGAGAAATCGCAACGACGTAACAAGATAACGAGTTTCAAGGTTGTCCTAGCCTGTCATGGTCTTACTTGTAGTCCTTGAAGATTTCATTGGTAACCTCGCAGTGGAAAACCTCGTCATCGTCTTTGAAATCTGACGAGACGTGAAGACGTTGGAACGGCTGTTTGCGAAGAAGCGGCATGTCAACACGCTCCGGGTGTACCGCCGCGCCGATGAACGTCCTGGTTCGCGTTCCTGGCGAATTGCAAATCAATCTTGCTTGTTGGGGACAGTGGATACACTCCTTTCCGGAACACTGCCAAACACATGCAACGCACGCTATCCTCTGCGAACGCGTACGACGTCTCGATTGCTTTTCGATACTGGCCAGTCGGCTCGTCGTTGACTCACTCGTCGTCACCGAACTCACCGAACTCGTTCACCGTGAGCACGAAACTTCTAACATTGTCTCGCGAAACATTTCGAATCTCATGACAAAGCACGATTTAACGGTGCTCGTGGAAGCGCGCATTCACATCTGGCATCTCGATGCCGGAAGCCAGCGAGAAGAAACAATGTGGCCAACACGCGGTTGTCGTTTAAAACGCGGGAAACAAACGACGATCGCGCAACAATGTTAAATTTCATTCGAAATTTTTAACTCAACGAATTCCTTCTCTTTCAATGTTAATGCAATTTGTGTAATTGTTACACGAGCGCTCGCGATATTATCGATGGAAGATATTTATCACGGAACGCGTGAGATATGAATGTAACGTATTAATTTTTTTGAAATTGGTAACTGGCATCCGGTCTAAATATACACGAGCGTAACAAATTTTGGCGGGAAATATTCGCAATTCGGTCAAGGCAAAATAATCGAAATCAATTCCTATATGTTTATAGGTGCCAATATATATTTTGTGAAATATAAAATAATACAAAATGTTTCTGTCTAATATTAATATTACATAGTAATGATCAATTTTAATATTACAAAATTATGTACAATATTAGATATACTATGTACAATTGTTTTGTTTTCTTCCTTATGTAACTGTATGTGTAAAGTATACACAAATAAACAACTAATTCATGTTTCTATTGCAAAACATTATTCCAGCCATTCTCTAATGTATTGGCACTTTGTAGGTGTAACATCACCAATATCATGGCAATGTTTTCTTACCTATATGATTAATATCTTTATTATTATTAAATCAGAAATAAGTATATGTGAAGAAAGAATAATGAAATAGCTTACAGGACAGACACCACAAGTAGATTTAATTAATCCAGGTGAATCTAGCAGAGGTTCTATTGCTCTGTACAAAATGCTTCCATCACTTGAAAGAGTACGTTCTACTTTTCCATCGTAAACTAAGGTGTTTAATATCATCTCTAGATCTTCAACGGATAGCTTCACCTACAAGTCCATATTTTTCTTTTGTTTTTAATATCTACAGATACAAGATAAAGAAAAAAATTGTAATAGTTGCACGAACCTTACTTATTCCTAGATCAGAGATAAATTTCCATACTTCTTTAGATGAGGCAAATGTAACGTTTCTGGCCATGATCGGCCCGCCCCTACAAGAATTCATTTGCTCTCGTTTTTTTTCCAAGAACCTGTAACATTGCTGATTGAGAACGTCAACAAATTCTGCCTCAAAATCTTGATCCTGATACCAAGCGCCGCCAGTTACGGATGTGTCTGGCTCCAAATTGTACAACATGTACACCTTTTTCTTACTCGCCGCAACAGATTTAACAGCTTTGATAAATTTCTTGATCTCCAGGCTTTTCAAAATTTTACTCAACTGGGTGGGCATTAAATTAGACTTGAATCTTATGTCGCGAATCCATATTCCCTTATTCCCTGCTTCTTCAATGATGGAATACACGATCTTCTCCTCGTTGTCTGCACCCTTAGCTATCTTCGCCTTGGAAGGATCTTTCAAACGATACAACAAGGAGCCGCTCTGCTTGAATAAATCAAAATGACCTTGAGATAAAAGTTTATTTATAATTTGAGCTCTTTCTTTAACTGGCAATTCTGGCATTTCGATGATTAAGTCTTTGTCAGTTATTCCCTTTGGTCTTGCTTGCGCTAATGCGAGTATTCTGGAAATTTAAATGTTTTGTTCCAAATATATTGTGTAATAACATGATTATATTATATGCATGAGTAATAGTTATAATCTAACCTATTGACCATGGTACGTGGTAAATGTCATTAATTTTTAGTAAAACGAAGTGAAAACTTACTTTTGTTCGATTATTTCGAAGGGATTCGTGTCCGTGTTAGTTGCATCTTGTTCCTTCGAAGTGCCAGCTTCTATTTCCATCGTGCTCTCATAAGATTAGAAATACGATTCGTTTGATTATTCTCAGTATTTGCTAGGTTATGTTTCCATGCTTTCAGTAACTTACCCGTAGCAATAAAATTACATCAACTGTATCGTTGCTTACAGAATATGGAAAATTCCCCAAATAAATCGGATATTGAAAATTCTTCGAATATTGCCGCTAAAGACTGGGATCGAATTATTAATAATGCTAAAGTGGTAAAGTCTGTTCAATGTAAAATTACAGATGTAAATCGAATTAATGTAAAATTCCAACAATGTAAAATTATAGAATAGAATAATAATTTTTTTATCTATTCCAAATTTCTACGATTTTAAATACTATTAAATATTATTATTTTCTTAAGAGAGGTTTCAGGAGAGGAATAGATGATGGGACAGATCTTGTTTATCAAGAAAGTTTTGATAATGGATACAAAGAAGGTTTTCAGACAGCTTTTATTCTAGGAAAGTTTAAAAGTTTGTTAAATTCCACACCGGGAGACGTCGAATACCCGCAAAATATAAAAGAAATTCTTGATAAAACGAGAAAAGGCGTGTGTTATATGTGTGCAACAAAACTTGAGGATATGAGCGAGACAAACCAAAAGAGTTTCGACCAAATTTTTGATGAACAAAGATCATACTCCGTACAAGTTCTTCAAATGTTGTACGAGTATTTCCAACCATATGTAAAGCAATTAAACATCAGCGAGTCGGATATATTAAAAATGCAAGATGTTCCAGATTTAAATAATTAATTTACAAATCAAGACAAACTTCTTGTATATTTTTATTAGCATGTATATTTTTATGCTTTAATTGTAAACAAAGAATGTCAAGTGTAATATTCTTATAAATATAATCCTTCGGGAGATCCTTCCTTCTTTCGATATAAAACGCTTTCTTTAGATTTCTTGAAATCATCGCTAGTAACTTTCATACGACGTTCGCGTAACGCCATTAGACCAGCTTCAGTACATATAGCCTATAAGACAAAAATATTCTTTCTTCATTCTTTTCCATTTCTTTTCCTATTTAAATGCCATTTATACAATGTCTTACCTTTATATCTGCACCTGAAAGATCATCTTTAGCCATAATTAATTCCGCTAAATTTACATCAGGTGCTAAAGTCATCCTACTGGTGTGAATACTGAATATTCTTCTTTTCGTTTTTTCATCAGGCAACGGGAACTCTATTTTCCTATCGATACGGCCTGGTCTGATCAGTGCTGGGTCTAACGTTTCGATTCTATTTGTAGCCATAACAACTTTAACATCTCCGCGGCTATCAAAACCTAAACAAATAGAGATACTTTATTACTAGAATACATATACATATTTTAGTTTAAAATGCTTTCCGTACCATCAAGTTGATTGAGGAGTTCCAACATAGTCCTTTGAATTTCACGCTCCCCACCGCTGTTGCTGTCATACCGTTTTGTACCAACAGCATCTATTTCATCTATAAACACAATAGAAGGAGCATGTTCTTCCGCAACCCTAAATAACTCCCTAACAAGTTTAGGACCATCCCCTAAATACTTCTGTATAAGCTCAGAGCCAACAACTCTCAGAAAGGTTGCAGAAGTTTGATTAGCAACAGCTTTTGCCAACAACGTCTTCCCAGTTCCTGGAGGACCATAAAGTATGACTCCTTTCGGAGGTTTGATGCCCATCTCTTCATAATATTCTGGATGTGTTAAAGGTAATTCTACAGACTCTTTGATTTCCTGGATTTGTGTATCAAGTCCTAAACAATCGGATATGTTTGTAGATGTATAACATTACGTGAAAATTTCTAATAACGATATAATAAATATTTCGTACCACCAATGTCTGCATAAGTTTCTTGCGGCGCTTTTTCTAGTTTCATGACTGTGACCATAGGATCCGTATCGTCACCTAGAACTCCAACAACAGCATGAACTTTATGATTTAATAGAACGGAACATCCCGGTTCCAATTGATCTTTATCCACAAATGACAAGATTGATACATAATGCTCAGAGCCAACAGATGTAGAAACTATGGCATGATTATCATCAATTATTTCTTCCAATGTTCCCACAGACATTGGAGTGCCTCGCAAATCATCAACCTTCGATCTTTCTTCCTCGTTCTTCTCCTCCTGTGGTTTCAGCCTCTCTTGATTTCTAATGAATTCCTCCTCCATTAACAGGTAGTCTTTTATACGTTCCAACTTCAGAAGCTTTAGTCTACAGCGTGTGTGAGGTGTAACCTGCGGTAACTTTAAAGCAGCATCCGGCCCTTTTGTACGCCGTTTCTTTTTACCCACTCTTGTCGGAATAGGTGGTTCGTACTTCTTCTTCTTGTCTTTATCATCTTTTTTGTCACCTCCTGTACCACCAGCACCAGATTGATTTTGTCCCTGTTTACAAAAAGAAAAAAGAAAATATTAAAATAATTCTAATTTTGAAACGCACAACACTTTTAATAATGTAATGAAAAAAAAAAAAGAAAATGGAAGCACAAGTTCCAATTTGAGTGTGAAATTCATCACAAAGTAAGTCACTAATTGAAATAACCTAAAATGTCAAACGGTAAGATATACATTTGTTTCGAAAGGAAATGATAACTTTCAACAATGGTTGTTCAATTGGAAATTTTGTTAGATCAAGTGAAATTTGAAGCTTAGCAAGTTGCTTAATTTACGAATAATTAAGAAAATTTCAAGAGGATACCATTTTGCATTCACTGTTTGATCACGAATCGAAACGGCGAAGTCATCCCCATTACAACAGCTGAATCGATTACGATTTCGATATCTCTCTCGTAGTACGTATATCGAAATAATTCGATATATTTTGAAAGTACAGAAATTGCTGGCGTATCTAACGTACAAGATGAAAATTGATAATGAGAGGTATTTTTATTATTGAAATTATTCCAACTATGCGTGAGTTGTATTATTGAAATTTTTCAGCAGCAACAATAACATCAAATAATAAACTGAAATATCATGTTTTTTTTATTTACGAATAGTTTACACGATTCGTGTATTCGACAATAATCACCATAAAATTGCAAAAGTGACTCTATATGAAAAAAGTGAAAAATATCTTTTGTTCAACTTCACGTGTTCAGACGATGTGTTTCTCTCTCAAAGAAACACCACACACGCATCACGTATGTATAAGCCTTTGTGATGATATAATTTAACAATATCGACAACATGTAGATTCGTGAAATTTTATTTTAATACTTCGATACACTTATCTTTGCAATAAAGTATCTTTCTCTAGCCTTTCAGTTATCGCTTCTTTTCGTAACATCCCGTTCAAAGCCGTTAAAATCAGAGTAAGAAGAGTTAAAAACAATAAAACGATTGCTCCAAACGACCGTGTTAAAAACGAGACGGTCGTGTGTATAATTTTTACAAAAGAAGGGCATTGAATAATAATGTAAAACGTTTAAAAGAAATATAATCAAATTCTATCGAGGCCAATTAGTAGAGCATAAGCCTTATTGCATTGCATGTACGTACGCTTCTTTGAAGCAACAGGTTCTACATTATGTGCAGCACTTAATTTGCTTCAATTTCTTTCAATTATTACAGAATCCATCTCATGATTGAACCGCAAAAAATACTAACAAAAAAAGAAACAAGAATTTTCTTTTCAGACAAAGTTCTATTTGATGTTTAAAAAACGTTACGATGCAAGAATTGTTGTATATCGTACGTTGTTTGTGTTATCGGTACATTAAGACGCGAACTAATCGAAATAATACTTGGTTAGTAACATAGAGCCTTCCAAGTAGAGATGTCTCTTATTCGTGCAATATTTTTTTTCTTTTCTTACTTTCGTTTTTATCACAATGGTTAGTAAGTGTTTGAGAATATGTTTTCCGAGGCAAAAAGCCTCGACGAACAGAATATAATACAACATGTACAAAATGCTCTGAACATGATGTAAGGCGTGATTGAAGCGACTCGATAAAAATATTTACGAGGCTTAAATGCCAGCTAAAATAATTCTCGGATCTTCCACGGCGTCTTTGATCTTTCTCAAGAACAGCACAGCCTCGCGTCCGTCGATCAATCGATGATCGTACGTTAAGGCGACATACATCATTGGACGAATTTTAATCTGAAAATTATAAAAGAGATTATACGAAAACTATTTGAATATCAGTTTGTTTCGATATTTTCGACGATTTACCTCGCCCTTCACTGCAACAGGCCTGTCGAACACTCCATGCATTCCGAGAATTGCACTTTGCGGTGGATTGATAATAGGCGTTCCCAACAGAGAGCCAAATACACCACCGTTACTTATTGTGAATGTACCACCATCCATATCTTCGACGGATATCTTGCCTTTCCTCGCTTTGTCAGTTATAGCTGCCATAGCGATTTCAATTTCGGCGTAATTCTTGTTTTCTACGCTACGAAGAACTGGCACCACGAGACCCTTTGGTGTTGCAACTGCTACACTAATGTCAACATAGTCTCTGTAAACTATGTCAGTGCCATCTATCACAGCATTTACTACTGGTTGGTCTTTCAGAGCGTAAGCACTCGCTGCAATAAACGGACTCATAAATCCTAGCTTCAAACCATACTTCTTTGTAAAATTTTCCTGCTGCATTTTGCGAAACTCCATGATGCGACTGTAAAAGAATGAGACGAAAAAAAGAGAAGAGAAAGTTAGTAATCAACAAAAGAGAATCAACAGAAGAGACGAAAAAAAGGAAGAATTTAACAATGACAGTTATGATAAACGTATAACAACCTCATGTCAATTTCATTAAACGTAGTTAACATAGCGTTCGTATTTTGAGCGTCTTTTAATCGTTCTGCGATGCGTATTCGCATTCTGTTCATTTTCACTCGTTGTTCTGTTCTAGTACCAATGATTTCACGTGTGTAGTCAGCAGGAGGCAGTTGCACCTTTGCACCTTCCAATGACTAAAAATTTCCATTTATTTTTATGAATAACAAAGAATTTATAACAGGAAGGAAAGAATATTTACTTATGTTCGCATGATTATTATACGCACTTGAGCATGTTTAATCGCTGCAACAGGCATAGATGCTGCAGGTGCTTGTGGAGGTGTAGGTTTAGCTGCTGGTGGAGGTATAGTTGTAGAAGGTGGTGCTGATGGTGGAGGTGGTGGTGGTGGTGGAGGAGATGGAGGAGATGGTGCTGATGGCAGTGGTGGTGCTGCACTAGGTGCAGGAGGACTTGGAGCCTTCTCAGCTGGTTTTTCAGCTGGTGGTGCTCCAACTGCACCAATGTCAATAGTACATAGTTTCTGTCCTGGCTTTACTGTTTCACCATCTTTGACAAATATCTCTTTTATTACACCAGGACCTGGTGCTGGTACAGGAACTGAAGTCTGTAAAAGGATGATGGTAAACTTGCAGATTATGAAATATACCTATGATTTTTAAATTCATTTATGTATTTATTTATACCTTATCTGTTTCAATTTCACACAAGACATCATCTTCCTTAACTTGATCACCAACTTTCTTCTCCCATCTGACGTCTCCTTCGCTTACGCTTTCTGCAAATGCTGGCACTACAACTTCCTTTATTTCCCCTATTACATACAAACGTGCATTATGCGAAAAATTTACGTGTTTAGCAACGTTGAACGTGCAATTCTTTTTCTTGACTTACATAATGAAGACGTCGAATGAATATGTCTCGCCTGGTCTATCCAACAGTGGAATTTCTTATATTTTGTACATCTGGATGCAAATTAAGAGTACATGTTAAAATTTGCTTGTTAAACAGGTTAATGATTTACATTACAGTTCATCCTAAACAAGCAGTATTATGAAGCAGTACTATAAACTAAGAAATATTTATACTTCAAGGTTACTTTATCATTTTAATATAATTCTCCAACTTACAATCGTGAGTTCTTGTTGACCACATGTTGGGTGTGGATAAATAGAATGTGCCCTACAAAAATGATTTGATACAATTAATAGTTTATGTTCATGGTAATCCCCAACGTTGATATGCCTCTCTATAAAGATAATATTTTTAGATTTCCAACATAGCTCACCAATTTTTTTTTATTATTCCATTTCTATTTAGTAGTCTTACCTTGACTGTATAAAGATCTCACAACCTGGAACAAATATATCAATACATGTACATTGTATACACACACACACACATATATATATATATATATATATATATATATATATATATATATATATATATATATATATATATATATA